>NC_091931.1:4308997-4311497 GCF_041260155.1 Ptychodera flava | reverse complement strand
AAAATTGACTTGATACAGTTAGTGATATGTTTACAATAAAGTCAAGAAATTTCACAAAGTGGCAACATACCAAATGTAAGGTGATTAAGGCTGACCTGTCCAGCCAAACCCACCTTACATCTAGAGGGCCAAATTCAACAAAAAAATGAAAACCAATACTTCGGGTCCATCTTCATCACCAGTCACCAGCAACCTGCAGAGAGAAAATTGACTTGATACAGTTAGTGATATGTTTACTATAAAGTCAAGAAATTTCACAAAG
Source organism: Ptychodera flava (assembly GCF_041260155.1). Lineage (NCBI taxonomy): Eukaryota > Metazoa > Hemichordata > Enteropneusta > Ptychoderidae > Ptychodera > Ptychodera flava. Next base: position 4,311,235 of record NC_091931.1, on the reverse strand, counting down.
TGGCAACATACCAAATGTAGGTACTTAAGGCTGACCTGTCCAGCCAAACCCATCTTACATTTAGAGGGCCAAATTCAACAAAAAAAATGAAAACTAATACTTAGTCCCGTGGCGTCTTCTGCAGCTCCATCTTCATCACCAGTCACCAGCAACCTGCAGAGAGAAAATTGACTTGATACAGTTAGTGATATGTTTACTATAAAGTCAAGAAATTTCACAAAGTGGCAACATACCAAATGTAAGGTAATTAAGGCTGACCTGTCCAGCCAAACCCACCTTACATCTAGAGGGCCAAATTCAACCAAAAAATGAAAACCAATACTTAGTCCGTGGCGTCTTCTTCGGGTCCATCTTCATCACCAGTCACCAGCTACCTACAGAGAGAAAATTGACTTGATAACGTTAATGATATGTTTACTATAAAGTCAAGAAATTTCACAAAGTGGCAACATACCAAAGGTAAGGTGATTAAGGCTGACCTGTCCAGCCAAACCCACCTTACATCTAGAGGGCCAAATTCAACTAAAAAATGAAAACCAATACTTAGTCCGTGGCGTCTTCTCGGGTCATCCTCATCACTAGTCACCAGAACCTGCAGAGAGAAAATTGACTTGATACAGTTAGTGATATGTTTACAATAAAGTCAAGAAATTTCACAAAGTGGCAACATACCAAATGTAAGGTGATTAAGGCTGACCTGTCCAGCCAAACCCACCTTACATCTAGAGGGCCAAATTCAACAAAAAAATGAAAACCAATACTTAGTCCGTGGCGTCTTCTTCGGGTCCATCTTCATCACCAGTCACCAGCTACCTACAGAGAGAAAATTGACCTGATAACGTTAATGATATGTTTACTATAAAGTCAAGAAATTTCACAAAGTGGCAACATACGAAATGTAAGGTAATTAAGGCTGACCTGTCCAGCCAAACCCACCTTACATCTAGAGGGCCAAATTCAAAAAAAGAAAATGAAAACTTATACTTAGTCCATGGTGTCTTCTTCGGGTCCATCTTCATCACCAGTCACCAGCAACCTGCAGAAAGAAAATTGACTTGATACAGTTAGTGATATGTTTACTATATCCAAGAAATTTCACAAAGTGGCAACATACCAAATGTAAGGTAACTAGAAAGCATTTGCAAGCAAAAGCAAAGTTCCAGAGACCAGAGCAGCGGAAGAAACAAGAGAATGTGTGACAAAGATAGGTGCAGAATGAAAGAGTGCTTTGGATTTTAATATTCAAGCACGTACCTATAGTTAGGGCTGCTAGCAGTAAACACCATAATACAACTAAAAGCAAGGCAGTCCACAGATTACAAATGCCTACATGTACGGTAAAAACGCAACAGATACATACGGGGGCGACAACGCACGGAAATATATATCTGACGACATTGTCGCGAGCTAGAGCAATAATTTTCGCTCCGCTGACCTATGCAAACACATCAATCGCTTGACGGGTAGCGCTGAGTTGTTGCCGTAAAGAGGCAGGTGGTTTACGACGATGATTAGACGAGAGGAAACATCGGACCATGGATCTATTTTTTACATCCACGATCGGACCTAGGCCGTTAAAATTGAAAACTGAGGCCACATGCATTGTCATTTTATTAAAAGCACAGACTAAAACAATTTTTCATCGCAATGTCGCTGTTTTCACAAGATACTGACCGTTTGATCTTGGAAAGTTGAGCTGCTTTATTATGCAGCCAACGCATGCCCTTGCGGTGACAGGGCTGTGTGTTACCGGCGTTAAACGGCCTCGTAGACTGATATAGGAAAAACCGCTGGTGGCTCCTCAGAAAAACGGCGGGCAGTTTTTCTCCGCCAAAACAGCCGATTTTGAATCCAAATTTTGCATTGATCTTCGTTTTCGAGCACGCCCACCTCGCCTAGGTACACGATGTGCCCAGCCGCGCTTGTAAACCTACAAAAAGCCTATTAATTTCTCTCTATGCGAGCGAAATCCGCCATTGTTATCTCATGAGCATTCGGGCGAAACAGTATAACGCCTCGTACGGCGAGTATTTAGAGAAAAATAAAATCAAAAAGCAACAAAAAACAAAGCGAAAGAAAGCTAGAATTATTAATAGCTGAACGCAATATGATAGTCGAGCAATGGAGAATAACAAATAAATAAATTAACACACAAGAAATGCCCGTAAAACCCGTCCGAGCTGAGCGATGACGTCATAAGCGTGTCGCAATGCATTCTGGGTAATAAAGGTAAAATTT
>NC_091931.1:4298997-4306497 GCF_041260155.1 Ptychodera flava | reverse complement strand
CTTGATACAGTTAGTGATATGTTAACTATAAAGTCAAGAAATTTCACAAAGTGGCAACATACCAAATGTAAGGTACTTAAGGCTGACCCGTCCAGCCAAACCCACCTCACATTTAGAGGGCCAAATTCAACAAAAAAAATGAAAACTAATACTTAGTCCGTGGCGTCTTCTGCAGTTCCATCTTCATCACCAGTCACCACAACCTGCAGAGAGAAAATTCACTTGATAACGTTAATGATATGTTTACTATAAAGTCAAGAAATTTCACAAAGTGGCAACATACCAAATGTAAGGTGATTAAGGCTGACCTGTCCAGCCAAACCCACCTTACATCTAGAGGGACAAATTCAACAAAAAAATGAAAACCAATACTTAGTCCGTGGCATCTTCTTCGGGTCCATCTTCATCACCAGTCACCAGCTACCTACAGAGAGAAAATTGACTTGTCAAGAAAGTCAAGAAATTTAACAAAGTGGCAACATACCAAATGTAAGGTGATTAAGGCTGACCTGTCCAGCCAAACCCACCTTACATCTAGAGGGCCAAAGTCAAAAAAAGAAAATGAAAACTTATACTTAGTCCATGGTGTCTTCTTCAGGTCCATCTTCATCACCAGTCACCAGCAACCTGCAGAAAGAAAATTGACTTGATACAGTTAGTGATATGTTTACTATATCCAAGAAATTTCACAAAGTGGCAACATACCAAATGTAAGGTAATTAAGGTGGGACAGGTCAGCCAAAATCACCTTACATCTAGAGGGCCAAATTCAAGAAAAAAATTAAAACTGATACTTAGTCCGTGGCGTCTTCTTCGGGTCCATCCTCATCACTAGTCACCAGCAACCTGCAGAGAGAAAATTGACTTGATACAGTTAGTGATATGTTTACAATAAAGTCAAGAAATTTCACAAAGTGGCAACATACCAAATGTAAGGTGATTAAGGCTGACCTGTCCAGCCAAACCCACCTTACATCTAGAGGGCCAAATTCAACAAAAAAATGAAAACCAATACTTCGGGTCCATCTTCATCACCAGTCACCAGCAACCTGCAGAGAGAAAATTGACTTGATACAGTTAGTGATATGTTTACTATAAAGTCAAGAAATTTCACAAAGTGGCAACATACCAAATGTAAGGTACTTAAGGCTGACCTGTCCAGCCAAACCCATCTTACATTTAGAGGGCCAAATTCAACAAAAAAAATGAAAACTAATACTTAGTCCGTGGCGTCTTCTGCAGCTCCATCTTCATCACCAGTCACCAGCAACCTGCAGAGAGAAAATTGACTTGATACAGTTAGTGATATGTTTACTATAAAGTCAAGAAATTTCACAAAGTGGCAACATACCAAATGTAAGGTAATTAAGGCTGACCTGTCCAGCCAAACCCACCTTACATCTAGAGGGCCAAATTCAACCAAAAAATGAAAACCAATACTTAGTCCGTGGCGTCTTCTTCGGGTCCATCTTCATCACCAGTCACCAGCTACCTACAGAGAGAAAATTGACTTGATAACGTTAATGATATGTTTACTATAAAGTCAAGAAATTTCACAAAGTGGCAACATACCAAAGGTAAGGTGATTAAGGCTGACCTGTCCAGCCAAACCCACCTTACATCTAGAGGGCCAAATTCAACTAAAAAATGAAAACCAATACTTAGTCCGTGGCGTCTTCTTCGGGTCCATCCTCATCACTAGTCACCAGCAACCTGCAGAGAGAAAATTGACTTGATACAGTTAGTGATATGTTTACAATAAAGTCAAGAAATTTCACAAAGTGGCAACATACCAAATGTAAGGTGATTAAGGCTGACCTGTCCAGCCAAACCCACCTTACATCTAGAGGGCCAAATTCCAACAAAAATGAAAACCAATACTTAGTCCGTGGCGTCTTCTTCGGGTCCATCTTCATCACCAGTCACCAGCTACCTACAGAGAGAAAATTGACCTGATAACGTTAATGATATGTTTACTATAAAGTCAAGAAATTTCACAAAGTGGCAACATACTGTTATGTAGGTCATTTCCCCACACTCATCATGACCTGAGTTCAATTAGTCTAGAACATTCTCAAGGTCACTGCCCTTGATGACCTCACAACCTTGAATTCAATTAGTCATGTTTGGAATGTTCTGGAAAGTTGATTAGTTGTGTAAGGGAGATAATTTTAGAACAGTAATTAGCATGTCAATAAAAGTTCTAGATTGTTCTTATATGCCTTTATAAAAGGGACGTGCTCAGCTTCCAGTCAGACTTTTGGGATCGTGTCTCTTGTGTGTTACTAAACTCCAGCAGTAGTCATTCTCAAGACTTTTCAAGACCTTCACTGTCAACGCTGGATTTATACTGTGGTCTTTGTGCAGCTTCAGCCTGCAAGCCAAAGGACTGTTCATTCATCCAACTGACTGTTACAACTCTGAGACTGGAGCTTTGCCGTCCCAGCTGAGATAAGTAGTCTGTACACTTTTAAAGCTTGTACTCTGTCCCTAACTTAGCAATTAGTTTTGTTTTCGTAATAAATTTTGTTTAAACGGAAACTGCTGAGTTCACCCTTTTGTTCGTTTTCTCTGCACGTAACAAATTGGGGGCTTGTCCGGGATACGAATATTTTGAGCCGTTTGACAACATTTTGCCTGCCTTTTTTAAAAACTACAGTATTCTGTGAACTCAGCGAAATTTAATCATGGCGGAATTTAAACCAGAGGAAATGGATGACCTTGATCAGGACACATTTGATTCCCTCAGAAAAGACGACCTCATTGCACTGGCCAATTTCCTTAAAGTAGAAGTCAAAAGATCTATGCGCAAGAGGGAAATACAGTACCGTATTGCCAAACATCTAGTTGATTTAGGCCAATTTGAGGAATCCACCCTGAAAGATTATGAGCCCGAGTCTACCTCTGAACTCAGAAAATTAGAATTAGAAATGCAGACAATTTGGAGATCAAGAAACTAGAATTACAAATGGAAAAAGAGAGACAGGCATTAGAAAAGAAAAAATACAAATGCAATTAGAAATGGAAGAAAGACAGAGAGAGAAAGATAGGCAGGAAAGATTAGAAATGAAACGTTTGGAGCTTGGACAGTCAGGAAAATTCTTCCCTTCAGACAAGTTTGACATCACTAAGCATTTCAGGTTAGTTCCCCCTTTCCAAGAAAAGGATGTTGATAAATATTTCCTTCATTTTGAGAAAATTGCTCAGAGTCTGAATTGGCCTAAGGAGTCCTGGTCTATGCTTTTGCAGAGTGCTTTGGTGGGTAAAGCCAGAGAAATTTACATTCATTGTCAGTAGAGCAGGCTTCAAATTATGATTCTGTGAAGGAATTAATTCTCAGGGTTATGAGTTGGTGCCTGAAGCGTACCGTCAGAAATTTAGGGATTGTGAGAAGGTGAAGGATCAAACTTATGTTGAATTTGCTCGAACAAAAGAACAACTGTTTGATCGTTGGTGTTCTTCTGAAAAGGTCAGTCAGAATTATGACAAATTACGACAACTTGTTTTGATTGAGGAATTTAAAAGGTGCATCCGGAGTGACATCAAGACGTTTATCAATGGACAAAAGGCAGATACATTGGAGGTTGCTGCACGTTTGGCCGATGATTACTCATTGACCACAAATCTTCATTTCTCAGCAAACCATCCCAGTCCTTTTCCTACAGAAACAATGCAGGTAAATTTAACTCCTCCTTTTCATCCAAGAATTTTTCAAAGGAGAGTAGGAAATCAAATGAAAACAGTTCACAAAATTCAAGTAACACTTCCACATCATCAGATCCCAAGTCTCAATCTCCTTCTGACAAACAGTTCGGTACACTTCTTGTAATTATTGCAAGAAAGACGGCCATTTAATGTCAGATTGTTTCAAATTGAAAAGAAAACGTGAAGGTCAAAGTGGTCAAAGTGGATCTAAGCCCACCGGCTTTATTTCTTCATCAACTCAATTAGAGTCTAATAATGTGTGCAAACATTTTCTGAGGTTAAACCCCTCTTATCCCCAATTAATGAGGTCAAGGTCAATTCTTCTCAAGATAGCTTATGGGTATTTTCGAACCATTTATTCATAATGGTTTTATATCACTTTCTAGTGATTTCTCTTCCGCTACCCTGTCAAAATTTTAAGAGATACCGGGGCGTCCCAGTCTCTTTTGTTGGCAGATACCCTGCCGTTTTCTGAAAAGTCATTTTCAGGTTCTAAAGTTCTTATTAAGGGGGTAGATTGTAATGACTACATTCCTGTTCCTCTCCATAATGTCTATTTGTCTTCGGACTTTGTTTCTGGACCTGTGGCTTTAGGTATTAGGCCTTTTTTGCCTTTTGAAGGGATTCACCTTCTTCTTGGAAACGACCTTGCTGGGGACAAGGTCATTACTAATCCACTTGTGACTGATAATCCTAGTTTAGATCAGGATCCAGAGCCAATTGAACAAGAGATACCCGATTTATTTCCTTCATGTGCCATTACTCGAGCCATGTCAAAGAAAACTTCTGAGAATCAAATACTCTCAAAAATAATGTCACAGATGTTGACTTAAATGACACCTTTCTCAGTCAGGTGTTTGACACGGATCATTCCGTTATCCCTCGTGGATTTGAAACTTCCAGTAAAACTTCTGCTGACCAAAGTCAGACATTTTCTAGATCAAATCTCATTGCAGAACAACACAAAGACCCAGATATTTTGTCTTTGTTTGACAGGGTAGATGATGAAGGTAAAACTTCAGATAGCTCTGTTTCCTATTATACAAAATCTGGTATTCTCATGCGTAAATGGAGACCTCCAGATGTTTTGGTTGATGACGATTGGGCTATAAAACATCAAATTGTGGTTCCAAAGCCCTACCGTGCTGAAATATTGCGCCTGGCCCATGAAACCCCCTGGGCTGGTCACTTAGGAGTAAGGAAAACTTATCACAAAATTCTCAGTCACTTTTATTGGCCTAATCTCAGGCAAGATGTAACACATTTCTGTAAAACTTGTCACACATGTCAAATGGTAGGAAAGCCGAATCAGACCATTCCAAAGCCAATTCCTGCATTTCAAGAACCATTTAGTAGGATACTAATAGACTGTGTTGGGCCCCTACCAAAAACAAGATCAGGAAATGAGTACATGTTGACAATTATGTGTACATCAACTCGGTTCCCAGAAGCCATACCACTGAGAAACATAAAGACAAAGACTATAGTGAGAGCTTTAGTCAAATTTTTCACTTTATTTGGCCTCCCTAAATGTGTCCAGTCCGATCAAGGCTCCAACTTTATGTCTGGTATTTTTCAACAAGTAATGGATCAGCTAGGCATTAAACAGTACAGGTCATCCGCCTATCATCCAGAAAGTCAGGGTGCTCTTGAGCGATTTCATCAAACTTTGAAAAACATGATTAGGACCTACTGTTTTGACACAGAGAAGCAGTGGGATGAAGGAATTCATTTTCTGCTCTTTGCTGTTAGAGAGTCAATTCAAGAGTCTCTTGGTTTTAGCCCATTTGAGCTTGTATTTGGACATACAGTCCGTGGCCCACTCAAGCTCGTTAAAGAGAAATTCCTATCAGACGATGATGATTGTCTGAATATTTTGCAATATGTGTCAGATTTTCGTACAAAACTCTCTAAAGCATGTGAATTAGCCAGAGAAAATCTTGAGTCATCTCAGCAGTCAATGAAAATCAAATACGATAAAAGCACCTCAAAAGGAAGTTTGAACCAGGTCAAAAAGTTCTTGTTCTACTTCCAATTCCTGGCAAACCACTCCATGCTCGTTACTTTGGGCCATACCTAATTGATAAAAAATTGAGCGATTTAAATTACATCATAATAACACCTGACAGGCGAAAACAAAAACAGCTATGTCACATAAATATGCTTAAGCCATATTTGGATAGGGATAATCCTACTATAACTCAGCCTGTCAGTGCAGTCAGTTCAAACCATTATGAAGATAGTGATACTGAAACTGACTTGAGTGAAAATACTCTAAACTCAAAGCTGGGCTCGGTCAAGCTTCAGAACTCAGAAATCCTGGAGAAGCTGGAGTCTACAAAGTTGGCACACCTCCAGCCAGAACAACAACAACAGGTGAAAGAACTGCTCCACGAATATAAACACCTTTTCAAGATGTTCCAACGAGGACAAACGTCATCTATCACGACGTTGATGTTGGGGGGGACAGTAAGCCTGTAAAACAACATCCATACAGACTGAATCCAACAAAAGCGAAATATCTCCAGGAAGAAGTCAAATACCTGCTGGACAATGACTTTATTGAACCCAGTAAAAGTAACTGGAGTTCGCCGTGCATACTTGTTCCCAATCAGACCACAGTTATCGTATGTGCACGGACTTTAGGAAGGTCAACACTTTAACAAAGACAGACACTTTCCCAATCCCGAGGATTGATGACTGCATCGACCGAGTGGGAAAAGCCAAGTATGTGACAAATTTGACCTACTGAAGGGATTTTGGCAAGTCCCTCTGACGGATCGTGCTCGTGAAATATCCGCCTTGTTACACCAGACGGATTGTTCCAGTACAAGGTGATGCCATTCGGAATGAAGAACTCTCCGGCAACGTTCCAACGGATGATCAACGACGTCATATCCGGGCTAGACGGGTGTGCAGCCTACGTTGACGACGTCGTCCTGTATAGTGACACCTGGGAGGCCCTGTATAGTGACACCTGGGAGGAACACATCAAGCTCATGCGGAAGTTCTTTGAGAGACTGAGTAAAGCAATGTTGACTGTCAACCTTGCCAAATCTGAGTTTGGTTGGGCGAGGGTGACTTACCTCGGACATACTGTAGGACAGGGTGAGGTAAAACCTGTTGATGCCAAAATCAGTGCCATTTCAAGTTTCCCATACCAAACTGCAAACGACAACTGATGCGCTTTCTCGGTATGGCTGGTTACTACAGAAAATTCTGTCCAAATTTCTCCACAATTACTGAGCCTTTGACTAACTTACTTAAAAGAAAGTAAAGTTTGTTTGGTCAGAGCAATGCCAACAGGCATTTGATACACTTAAAGCCATACTGCAAAGTGCCCCAGTGTTGTCTGCACCAGATTTCACTTTGCCATTCAAATTAGCTGTAGATGCTAGTGATACGGCTGCTGGTGCTGTTTTATTGCAAGAGGATAGTCATGGTTAGATCATCCTGTTTGCTATTTTTCACGCAAATTTAACAAATCCCAGAGAAACTACTCTACAATTGAAAAAGAGTGTTTATCTTTGATATTAGCTTTACAGCATTTTGAAGTTTATGTTACTTCTTCAAATCAGCCAATAGTGGTTTATATTGATCACAACCCTCTTGTTTTTCTGCAGAAATTTAAAGGCAAAAATCAGAGATTGCTAAGATGGAGTTTAATGTTACAGGAGTTTAATCTTGATATTAGACATATCAAAGGCAGAGACAATTTAATTGCAGACTGTCTCTCTCGTATTTAGAGTTTATTGTTGTTCACTTTCAAGAAGTTTTACTTTAGAGTAAAAAAAA
>NC_091931.1:4283997-4293997 GCF_041260155.1 Ptychodera flava | reverse complement strand
AAAGTGGCAACATACCAAATGTAAGGTAATTAAGGCTGACCTGTCCAGCCAAACCCACCTTACATCTAGAGGGCCAAATTCAAAAAAAGAAAATGAAAACTTATACTTAGTCCGTGGCGTCTTCTTCAGGTCCATCTTCATCACCAGTCACCAGCAACCTGCAGAGAAAATTGACTTGATACAGTTAGTGATATGTTTACTATAAAGTCAAGAAATTTCACAAAGTGGCAACATACCAAATGTAAGGTGATTAAGGCTGACCTGTCCAGCCAAACCCACCTTACATCTAGAGGGCCAAATTCAAAAAAAAAATGAAAACTAATACTTAGTCCGTGGTGTCTTCTTCGGGTCCATCTTCATCACCAGTCACCAGCAACCTGCAGAAAGAAAATGACTTGATACAGTTAGTGATATGTTTACTATATACCAAGAAATTTCACAAAGTGGCAACATACCAAATGTAAGGTAATTAAGGGGGACGGTCCAGCCAAACCACCTTACATCTAGAGGGCCAAATTCAACAAAAAAATTAAAACCGATACTTTGTCCGTGGCGTCTTCTTCGGGTCCATCTTCATCACTAGTCACCAGCAACCTGCAGAGAGAAAATTCACTTGATACAGTTAGTGATATGTTTACTATAAAGTCAAGAAATTTCACAAAGTGGCAACATACCAAATGTAAGGTGATTAAGGCTGACCTGTCCAGCCAAACCCACCTTACATCTAGAGGGCCAAATTCAACAAAAAAATGAAAACCAATACTTAGTCCGTGGCGTCTTCTTCGGGTCCATCTTCATCACCAGTCACCAGCAACCTGCAGAGAGAAAATTGACTTGATACAGTTAGTGATATGTTTACTATAAAGTCAAGAAATTTCACAAAGTGGCAACATACCAAATGTAAGGTACTTAAGGCTGACCTGTCCAGCCAAACCCACCTTACATCTAGAGGGCCAAATTCAACAAAAAAATGAAAACCAATACTTAGTCCGTGGCGTCTTCTGAGTCCATCTTCATCACCAGTCACCAGCAACCTGCAGAGAGAAAATTCACTTGATACAGTTAGTGATATGTTTACTATAAAGTCAAGAAATTTCACAAAGTGGCAACATACCAAATGTAAGGTGATTAAGGCTGACCTGTCCAGCCAAACCCACCTTACATCTAGAGGGCCAAATTCAACAAAAAAATGAAAACCAATACTTAGTCCGTGGCGTCTTCTTCGGGTCCATCTTCATCACCAGTCACCAGCAACCTGCAGAGAGAAAATTGACTTCATACAGTTGGTGATATGTTTACTATAAAGTCAAGAAATTTCACAAAGTGGCAACATACCAAATGTAAGGTGATTAAGGCTGACCTGTCCAGCCAAACCCACCTTACATCTAGAGGGCCAAATTCAACAAAAAAAATGAAAACATACTTAGTCCGTGGCGTCTTCTTCGGGTCCATCTTCATCACCAGTCACCAGCTACCTACAGAGAGAAAATTGACTTGATAACGTTAATGATATGTTTACTATAAAGTCAAGAAATTTCACAAAGTGGCAACATACCAAATGTAAGGTGATTAAGGCTGACCTGTCCAGCCAAACCCACCTTACATCTAGAGGGCCAAATTCAACAAAAAAAATGAAAACTAATACTTAGTCCGTGGCGTCTTCTTCGGGTCCATCTTCATCACCAGTCACCAGCTACCTACAGAGAGAAAATTGACTTGTCAAGAAAGTCAAGAAATTTCACAAAGTGGCAACATACCAAATGTAAGGTAATTAAGGCTGACCTGTCCAGCCAAACCCACCTTACATCTAGAGGGCCAAATTCAAAAAAAAAATGAAAACCAATACTTAGTCCGTGGCGTCTTCTTCGGGTCCATCTTCATCACCAGTCACCAGCAACCTGCAGAGAGAAAATTGACTTGATACAGTTAGTGATATGTTTACTATAAAGTCAAGAAATTTCACAAAGTGGCAACATACCAAATGTAAGGTGATTAAGGCTGACCTGTCCAGCCAAACCCACCTTACATCTAGAGGGCCAAATTCAACAAAAAAATGAAAACCAATACTTAGTCCGTGGCATCTTCTTCGGGTCCATCTTCATCACCAGTCACCAGCTACCTACAGAGAGAAATTGACTTGACTTATGTTGTACTATAAAGTCAAGAAATTTCACAAAGTGGCAACATACCAAATGTAAGGTAATTAAGGCTGACCTGTCCAGCCAAACCCACCTTACATCTAGAGGGCCAAATTCAAAAAAAGAAAATTGAAACCGATACTTTGTCCGTGGCGTCTTCCTTGGGTCCATCTTCATCAATAACAATAAAGTCAAGAAATTTCAAAAAGTGGCAACATACCAAATGTAAGGTACTTAAGGCTGACCTGTCCAGCCAAACCCACCTTACATTTAGAGGGCCAAATTCAACAAAAAAATGAAAACTAATACTTAGTCCGTGGCGTCTTCTGCAGCTCCATCTTCATCACCAGTCACCAGCAACCTGCAGAGAGAAAATTCACTTGATACAGTTAGTGATATGTTTACTATAAAGTCAAGAAATTTCACAAAGTGGCAACATACCAAATGTAAGGTGATTAAGGCTGACCTGTCCAGCCAAACCCACCTTACATCTAGAGGGCCAAATTCAACAAAAAAATGAAAACCAATACTTAGTCCGTGGCGTCTTCTTCGGGTCCATCTTCATCACCAGTCACCAGCTACCTACAGAGAGAAAATTGACTTGATAACGTTAGTGATATGTTTACTATAAAGTCAAGAAATTTCACAAAGTGGCAACATACCAAATGTAAGGTGATTAAGGCTGACCTGTCCAGCCAAACCCACCTTACATCTAGAGGGCCAAATTCAACAAAAAAATGAAAACCAATACTTAGTCCGTGGCATCTTCTTCGGTCCATCTTCATCACCAGTCACCAGCTACCTACAGAGAGAAAATTGACTTGTCAAGAAAGTCAAGAAATTTCACAAAGTGGCAACATACCAAATGTAAGGTACTTAAGGCTGACCTGTCCAGCCAAACCCACCTTACATCTAGAGGGCCAAATTCAACAAAAAAAATGAAAACCGATACTTAGTCCGTGGCGTCTTCTTCGGGTCCATCTTCATCACCAGTCACCAGCAACCTGCAGAGAGAAAATTGACTTGATACAGTTAGTGATATGTTTACATATAAAGTCAAGAAATTTCACAAAGTGCAACATACCAAATGTAAGGTGATTAAGGTGACCTGTCCAGCCAAACCCACCTTACATCTAGAGGGCCAAATTCAACAAAAAAATGAAAACCAATACTTAGTCCGTGGCGTCTTCTTCGGGTCCATCTTCATCACCAGTCACCAGCTACCTACAGAGAGAAAATTGACTTGATAACGTTAATGATATGTTTACTATAAAGTCAAGAAATTTCACAAAGTGGCAACATACCAAATGTAAGGTGATTAAGGCTGACCTGTCCAGCCAAACCACCTTACATCTAGAGGGCCAAATTCAAAAAAAAAATGAAAACTATACTTAGTCCGGGCGTCTTCTTCGGGTCCATCTTCATCACCAGTCACCAGCAACCTGCAGAGAGAAAATTGACTTGATACAGTTAGTGATATGTTTACTATAAAGTCAAGAAATTTCACAAAGTGGCAACATACCAAATGTAAGGTGATTAAGGCTGACCTGTCCAGCCAAACCCACCTTACATTTAGAGGGCCAAATTCAACAAAAAAAATGAAAACTAATACTTAGTCCGTGGCGTCTTCTGCAGCTCCATCTTCATCACCAGTCACCAGCAACCTGCAGAGAGAAAATTGACTTGATACAGTTAGTGATATGTTTACTATAAAGTCAAGAAATTTTCACAAAGTGGCAACATACCAAATGTAAGTGATTAAGGCTGACCTGTCCAGCCAAACCCACCTTACATCTAGAGGGCCAAATTCAACAAAAAAATGAAAACCAATACTTAGTCCGTGGCGTCTTCTTCGGGTCCATCTTCATCACCAGTCACCAGCTACCAACAGAGAGAAAATTGACATTGATACAGTTAGTGATATGTTTACTATAAAGTCAAGAAATTTCACAAAGTGGCAACATACCAAATGTAAGGTGATTAAGGCTGACCTGTCCAGCCAAACCCCTTACATCTAGAGGGCCAAATTCAACAAAAAAAATGAAAACCAATACTTAGTCCGTGGCGTCTTCTTCGGGTCCATCTTCATCACCAGTCACCAGCTACCTGCAGAGAGAAAATTGACTTGATACGTTAATGATATGTTTACTATAAAGTCAAGAAATTTCACAAAGTGGCAACATACCAAATGTAAGGTGATTAAGGCTGACCTGTCCAGCCAAACCCACCTTACATCTAGAGGGCCAAATTCAACAAAAAAATGAAAACCAATACTTAGTCCGTGGCGTCTTCTTCGGGTCCATCTTCATCACCAGTCACCAGCTACCTACAGAGAGAAAATTGACTTGATAACGTTAATGATATGTTTACTATAAAGTCAAGAAATTTCACAAAGTGGCAACATACCAAATGTAAGGTGATTAAGGCTGACCTGTCCAGCCAAACCCACCTTACATCTAGAGGGCCAAATTCAACAAAAAAATGAAAACCAATACTTAGTCCGTGGCGTCTTCTTCGGGTCCATCTTCATCACCAGTCACCAGCTACCTACAGAGAGAAAATTGACTTGTCAAGAAAGTCAAGAAATTTCACAAAGTGGCAACATACCAAATGTAAGGTACTTAAGGCTGACCTGTCCAGCCAAACCCACCTTACATTTAGAGGGCCAAATTCAAAAAAAAAAATGAAAACTAATACTTAGTCCGTGGCGTCTTCTGCGGCTCCATCTTCATCACCAGTCACCAGCAACCTGCAGAGAGAAAATTCACTTGATACAGTTAGTGATATGTTTACTATAAAGTCAAGAAATTTCACAAAGTGGCAACATACCAAATGTAAGGTGATTAAGGCTGACCTGTCCAGCCAAACCCACCTTACATCTAGAGGGCCAAATTCAACAAAAAAATGAAACAATACTTAGTCCGTGGCGTCTTCTTCGGTCCATCTTCATCACCAGTCACCAGCAACCTGCAGAGAGAAATTGACTTGATACAGTTAGTGATATGTTTACTATAAAGTCAAGAAATTTCACAAAGTGGCAACATACCAAATGTAAGGTGATTAAGGCTGACCTGTCCAGCCAAACCCACCTTACATCTAGAGGGCCAAATTCAACAAAAAAATTAAAACTGATACTTAGTCCGTGGCGTCTTCTTCGGTCCATCTTCATCACCAGTCACCAGCTACCTACAGAGAGAAAATTGACTTGATAACGTTAATGATATGTTTACTATAAAGTCAAGAAATTTCACAAAGTGGCAACATACCAAATGTAAGGTGATTAAGGCTGACCTGTCCAGCCAAACCCACCTTACATCTAGAGGGCCAAATTCAACAAAAAAATGAAAACCAATACTTAGTCCGTGGCGTCTTCTTCGGGTCCATCTTCATCACCAGTCACCAGCAACCTGCAGAGAGAAAATTGACTTGATACAGTTAGTGATATGTTTACAATAAAGTCAAGAAATTTCACAAAGTGGCAACATACCAAATGTAAGGTGATTAAGGCTGACCTGTCCAGCCAAACCCACCTTACATCTAGAGGGCCAAATTCAACAAAAAAATGAAAACAATACTTAGTCCGTGGTCTCATTCTTCCATCTTCATCACCAGTCACCAGCAACCTGCAGAGAGAAAATTGACTTGATACAGTTAGTGATATGTTTACTATAAAGTCAAGAAATTTCACAAAGTGGCAACATACCAAATGTAGGTGATTAAGGCTGACCTGTCCAGCCAAACCCACCTTACATCTAGAGGGCCAAATTCAACAAAAAAATGAAAACCAATACTTAGTCCGTGGCGTCTTCTTCGGGTCCATCTTCATCACCAGTCACCAGCAACCTGCAGAGAGAAAATTGACTTGATACAGTTAGTGATATGTTTACTATAAAGTCAAGAAATTTCACAAAGTGGCAACATACCAAATGTAAGGTGATTAAGGCTGACCTGTCCAGCCAAACCCACCTTACATCTAGAGGGCCAAATTCAACAAAAAAATGAAAACCAATACTTAGTCCGTGGCATCTTCTTCGGGTCCATCTTCATCACCAGTCACCAGCTACCTACAGAGAGAAAATTGACTTGATAACGTTAATGATATGTTTACTATAAAGTCAAGAAATTTCACAAAGTGGCAACATACCAAATGTAAGGTGATTAAGGCTGACCTGTCCAGCCAAACCCACCTTACATCTAGAGGGCCAAATTCAACAAAAAAAATGAAAACTAATACTTAGTCCGTGGCGTCTTCTTCGGGTCCATCTTCATCACCAGTCACCAGCAACCTGCAGAGAGAAAATTGACTTGATACAGTTAGTGATATGTTTACTATAAAGTCAAGAAATTTCACAAAGTGGCAACATACCAAATGTAAGGTGATTAAGGCTGACCTGTCCAGCCAAACCCACCTTACATCTAGAGGGCCAAATTCAAAAAAAAATGAAAACCGAATACTTAGTCCGTGGCGTCTTCTTCGGGTCCATCTTCATCACCAGTCACCAGCAACCTACAGAGAGAAAATTGACTTGATACAGTTAATGATATGTTTACTATAAAGTCAAGAAATTTCACAAAGTGGCAACATACCAAATGTAAGGTGATTAAGGCTGACCTGTCCAGCCAAACCACCTTACATCTAGAGGGCCAAATTCAACAAAAAAATGAAAACCAATACTTAGTCCGTGGCGTCTTCTGCAGCTCCATCTTCATCACCAGTCACCAGCAACCTGCAGAGAGAAATTGACTTGATACAGTTAGTGATATGTTTACTATAAAGTCAAGAAATTTCAAAGTGGCAACATACCAAATGTAAGGTGATTAAGGCTGACCTGTCCAGCCAAACCCACCTTACATCTAGAGGGCCAAATTACAACAAAAAATGAAAACCAATACTTAGTCCGTGGCGTCTTCTTCGGCTCCATCTTCATCACCAGTCACCAGCAACCTGCAGAGAGAAAATTGACTTGATACAGTTAGTGATATGTTTACTATAAAGTCAAGAAATTTCACAAAGTGGCAACATACCAAATGTAAGGTGATTAAGGCTGACCTGTCCAGCCAAACCCACCTTACATCTAGAGGGCCAAATTCAACAAAAAAATGAAAACTAATACTTAGTCCGTGGCGTCTTCTGTCGGTCCATCTTCATCACCAGTCACCAGCAACCTGCAGAGAGAAAATTCACTTGATACAGTTAGTGATATGTTTACTATAAAGTCAAGAAATTTCACAAAGTGGCAACATACCAAATGTAAGGTGATTAAGGCTGACCTGTCCAGCCAAAACCCACCTTACATCTAGAGGGCCAAATTCAACAAAAAAATGAAAACCAATACTTAGTCCGTGGCGTCTTCTTCGGGTCCATCTTCATCACCAGTCACCAGCAACCTGCAGAGAGAAAATTGACTTGATACAGTTAGTGATATGTTTAAATAAAGTCAAGAATTTCACAAAGTGGCAACATACCAAATGTAAGGTGATTAAGGCTGACCTGTCCAGCCAAACCCACCTTACATCTAGAGGGCCAAATTCAACAAAAAAATGAAAACCAATACTTAGTCCGTGGCGTCTTCTTCGGGTCCATCTTCATCACAGTCACCAGCTACCTGCAGAGAGAAATTGACTTGATACAGTTAGTGATATGTTTACTATAAAGTCAAGAATTTCACAAAGTGGCAACATACCAAATGTAAGGTGATTAAGGCTGACCTGTCCAGCCAAACCCACCTTACATCTAGAGGGCCAAATTCAACAAAAAAAATGAAAACTAATACTTAGTCCGTGGCGTCTTCTTCGCGTCCATCTTCATCACCAGTCACCAGCAACCTGCAGAGAGAAAATTGACTTGATACGTTAGTGATATGTTTACTATAAAGTCAAGAAATTTCACAAAGTGGCAACATACCAAATGTAAGGTGATTAAGGCTGACCTGTCCAGCCAAACCCACCTTACATCTAGAGGGCCAAATTCAACAAAAAAATGAAAACCAATACTTAGTCCGTGGCGTCTTCTTCGGGTCCATCTTCATCACCAGTCACCAGCTACCTGCAGAGAGAAATTGACTTGATACAGTTAATGATATGTTTACTATAAAGTCAAGAAATTTCACAAAGTGGCAACATACCAAATGTAAGGTGATTAAGGCTGACCTGTCCAGCCAAACCCACCTTACATCTAGAGGGCCAAATTCAACAAAAAAATGAAAACCAATACTTAGTCCGTGGCGTCTTCTTCGGGTCCATCTTCATCACCAGTCACCAGCAACCTGCAGAGAGAAAATTGACTTGATACAGTTAGTGATATGTTTACTATAAAGTCAAGAAATTTCACAAAGTGGCAACATACCAAATGTAAGGTGATTAAGGCTGACCTGCCAGCCAAACCCACCTTACATCTAGAGGGCCAAATTCAACAAAAAAATGAAAACCAATACTTAGTCCGTGGCGTCTTCTTCGGGTCCATCTTCATCACCAGTCACCAGCTACCTACAGAGAGAAAATTGACTTGATACACGTTAATGATATGTTTACTATAAAGTCAAGAAATTTCACAAAGTGGCAACATACCAAATGTAAGGTGATTAAGGCTGACCTGTCCAGCCAAACCCACCTTACATCTAGAGGGCCAAATTCAACAAAAAAATTAAAACCGATACTTAGTCCGTGGCGTCTTCTTCGGGTCCATCTTCATCACCAGTCACCAGCACCTACAGAGAGAAAATTGACTTGATACGTTAATGATATGTTACTATAAAGTCAAGAAATTTCACAAAGTGGCAACATACCAAATGTAAGGTGATTAAGGCTGACCTGTCCAGCCAAACCCACCTTACATCTAGAGGGCCAAATTCAACAAAAAAATGAAAACCAATACTTAGTCCGTGGCGTCTTCTTCGGGTCCATCTTCATCACCAGTCACCAGCTACCTACAGAGAGAAAATTGACTTGATACAGTTAGTGATATGTTTACTATAAAGTCAAGAAATTTCACAAAGTGGCAACATACCAAATGTAAGGTGATTAAGGCTGACCTGTCCAGCCAAACCCACCTTACATCTAGAGGGCCAAATTCAACAAAAAAATGAAAACCAATACTTAGTCCGTGGCGTCTTCTTCGGGTCCATCTTCATCACCAGTCACCAGCAACCTGCAGAGAGAAAATTGACTTGATACAGTTAGTGATATGTTTACTATAAAGTCAAGAAATTTCACAAAGTGGCAACATACCAAATGTAAGGTGATTAAGGCTGACCTGTCCAGCCAAACCCACCTTACATCTAGAGGGCCAAATTCAACAAAAAAAATGAAAACTAATACTTAGTCCGTGGCGTCTTCTTCAGGTCCATCTTCATCACCAGTCACCAGCAACCTGCAGAGAGAAAATTGACTTGATACAGTTAGTGATATGTTTACTATAAAGTCAAGAAATTTCACAAAGTGGCAACATACCAAATGTAAGGTGATTAAGGCTGACCGTCCAGCCAAACCCACCTTACATCTAGAGGGCCAAATTCAAAAAAAAATAAAACAATACTTAGTCCGTGGCGTCTTCTGCAGCTCCATCTTCATCACCAGTCACCAGCAACCTGCAGAGAGAAAATTCACTTGATACAGTTAGTGATATGTTTACTATAAAGTCAAGAAATTTCACAAAGTGGCAACATACCAAATGTAAGGTGATTAAGGCTGACCTGTCCAGCCAAACCCACCTTACATCTAGAGGGCCAAATTCAACAAAAAATGAAACCAATACTTAGTCCGTGGCGTCTTCTTCGGTCCATCTTCATCACCAGTCACCAGCAACCTGCAGAGAGAAAATTGACTTGATACAGTTAGTGATATGTTTACTATAAAGTCAAGAA
>NC_091931.1:3132500-3245000 GCF_041260155.1 Ptychodera flava | reverse complement strand
CCGATCCAAATGCCTTTCGCAAATTAAAAAGAACTACAACTAGGGATAATGAGTGTAACATTTTAGTTCAATTGGTGTATTTGTTCTGAAAAGAGAAGATTTTTTAAAGATTAAATTACAATTTCACAAAATCCAATATGGCAGCCAAACCACGTGACCGATCAAAATGTTTTTTGCAAACTTGAAAGAGATCACTGTTAGGATGACATGAGTAAAATTTCAGCTGAATCGGTGTTTTTGTTCTGGAGGAGAAGATTTTTGAGGATTAAATTACGATTTTTGCAAAATCCAATATGGCGGCCAAACCAAGTGACCGATCCAAACGCCTTTTGCAAACTTGAAAGAGATCACTTTTCAGATGATATATGTAAAATTTTTGTTCAATCGGTGAATTAGTTCTTGAGAAGAAGATTTTTAAAGATAAAATTGTGATTTCACAAAATCCAATATGGCGGCCAAACCACGTGACCGATCAAAATGATTTTTGCAAACTTGAAAGAGATCACTCTAATGATGACATGAGTAAAATTTGAGCTCAATCGGTGTTTTGGTTCTGGAGAAGAAGATTTTTAAAGATTAAATGAGTATTTTAGAATATCCAATATGGCGGCCAAGGTCACGTGACCGCATGCGATTTTATTTGCAAATTCTAAAGACCTTAGGTCATGCTTTCTATACAAAAAAAAATTCAAATCGACTAGACCCCTACGTCTTCTGGAGAAGCCATCTTTAGGTTTTTGGAAAATCCAATATGGCCGCCAGGTCACGTGACCAATCAAAATTTCAAGGGTCAGGTGCACGAGCACTAATTGGCTCCTATTAGCCCTGCAAGTTTGAGAAGTTTTCGTTCAGCCGTTCGAGAGATCTAGGTGAGCAAAGAAACGCAGAAGAAGAAGAAGAGGAAGTCAGTAGAACTTGAGCAATAACAATAGGGTCCCAGCCGGTCGGCTTGGGCCCCTAAAAATGCGACTTTCGCAAAATCCAAGATGGCCGAAAAACCACATGACCAATCCTAATGCATATATATATATCGGATATTTACCCGCGATTTGACAAAATCTAGTATCGCCTAGTATCGAAGTTAGAGTCAGTCCTTTGAAGTCGGGTTTGACCAGAACTGAAAGGTGGTGAAATGTCTGATATATATCGGATGTCTACCCGCGATTTGACAAAATGTAGTATCGTCTAGTATCGTGTAGTATCGAAACTAGAGTCAGTCCTTGGAAGTCGGGTTTAACCAGAACTGTAAGGTGGTGAAATCTTATATATATATATAATATATATATATATATATATATATATATATATATATATATATATATATATATATATATATATATATATATATATATATATATATATATATATATATATATATATGCGCACGATTCATCGATGACATTAGTCTTCTAAATGATGAGTTTTGTAGATCATACGAACAAATATATCCTGCAGAGCTCACGTTGAAGTGTGAGCATAATGGACAACATGCTACATTTCTCGAATTGGACATATCTATAGTAGATGGAATATTCGTCTATAAAATCTTCGACAAGCGCGATGATTTCAAGTTTTCTATAGTGCGAATGCCAGATCGCGAAAGTAACATCCCTTCGTATATTTTTTATGGCACTGTATTGTCAGAATATCTTCGCATTGCTCGCACAACACAGCCTGTACAACAGGATGTTCTCTCAAGGAGGACAACAACAGAAAATCATCAGACAGTTTCATAAAGCTATGTCAAGACATCCTCAACATTTTGAAAAATTCAAAACACACGAAAGACATTACATATAACATCAGACTCAGAATAACTTAAGGTGTGGTGGTACCTGATCAGTACTGCTTGGGGAGCCAAGGCAGTTGACTGTACTGGTATTGTTTCCAAATCCCCGAAACAGTCGCCTTGGTAAATAACTGATGAACACTTAGGAGATTTTGATGATGTTGTTTCTTTGCTGTATGTTGATTGTTATAAACTAATCGCGCTGATGTCATGTCTTCATCATTCATATGACACAATCATAGAGAACACATAATGATCTATTGCTTGCACTTGCATGGTGTTACTTTACATCATTGTTGTACCCATCCGAATATATGAATTTACACACACACACACACACACACACACATATATATATATATATATATTATACTACACACACACACACACACACACACACACACACACACACACACACACAACAAAATGTATACAATGTGCCCTCCCGGTTATCACCATAATCACTTTATGGCAACCTCTGAACTTGGGCACAGAGTGTACAGTATATATATAATATATATATATATTATATATATATATATATATATATATATATACAAACAGAATATTTACCCGTGATTTGACAGAATCTAGTATGGCTTGGTATCGAAGTTAGAGTCAGTCCTTGGAAGTTGATTGTGAAAACATGTAAGGTTGTGAAATCTCCGATACCCGCGATTTGACAAAATTTAGCATCGCCTAGTATCGAAGTTAGACTTAGTGTTTTGAAGTCGGGTTTGACCAGAACTGTTAGGTGGTGAAATTTCCGATATATATCGGATATTTACCCACGATTTGACAAAATGTAGTATCGTCTAATGTTGTGTAGTATCGAAGCTAGAGTCAGTCCTTGGAAGTCGGGTTTGGCAAAACCTGCAAGGTGGTGATATCTCCGATGTACATTGGATATTTACCCGCGATTTGACAGAATCTAGTATCGTCTAGTATCGATATTAGAGTCCCAAAATCGCCGAATAAATATCTGGTAAATATCGGCGATTTCACAGAACTCGCGTGCCGAGGCACAGGGCAAGTCATTCTTTATCGTGTACTTTCGATATTAGAGTTCCCAAATTGCCGATAAACATCCAGTAAATATCGACAACTTCACAGATCTGGCGTACAGAAGCACAGGGCAAGTCATTCTACTATTGTCTAGTATCGATATTAGAGTCCCCAAATCGCTGATAAATATCGGGTAAATTTCAGCGATCTCACAGGCCGGCACAAAGCAATTACAGTGAAATTCGATCAAGCTGCAGAACGTCATTAAACAAGGTGTTGTTTTAATCAATGTGTATCAGCGATTTTTACGACATTAACAGCTGGGCTTGATGTTGTCTTGTTTACACTTTTAATCAGCTACATGCTCTCAGTTACACAATACACCAGTCTTTGACTTTCAAGAGTACAATATAACATACATCACTGATCTAGCTATCTTCTGACTGACGGTTTTAAAATGCAGCCTTATAAACATTAGGGTGACTTAACTGATCAAAACGCCTTTCGCAAATTTGAAAGTGCTCGCACTAAGAAAGATATGAGTAAAATTTCAGTTAAATCTGTGTGTTGGTTTTTGAGAAGAAGATTTTTAAGGAATAAATTGCGATTTTTGCTATATCCAATATGGCGAACAAACCACTTAATCGACCCAAATGCCTTTCACAAAACTTGAAAGTGCTCACACCAAGGGTGATACAAGTAACATTTCAGTTCAATCGGTGGGTTGCTTCTGGAAAGAAGAGTTTTAATGATGAAATTGCGATTTTTCACAAAATCCGATATAGCGGCCAAAGCACATGACCGATCATAATGCCTTTCGCAAATTAAAAAGAACTGCCACTAAGGAAAATAAGTGTAACATTTTAGTTCAATTGGTGTATTTGTTCTGAAGGAGAAGATTTTTTAAAGATTAAATTACAATTTCACAAAATCCAATATGGCAGCCAAACCACGTGACCGGTCGAAATACAATTTTGCAAACTTGAAAGAGATCACTGTAAGGATGACTTGAGTAAAATTTCAGCTTAATCGCTGTTTTGGTTCGGGAGAATAAGATATTTAAAGATTAAATTGCGATTTACACAAATCAAATATGGCGGCCAAATTGCATGACTGATCAAAATGCCTTTCGCAATTTTAAAATGACTACCACTAGGGAAAATAAGTGTAAAATTTTAATTCAATTGGTGTATTTGTTCTTGAGAAAAAGATTTTTAAAGATTAAACTGCGATTTCACAATATCCAATACGGCGGCCAAACAATGTGACCGATTCAAATACATTTTGCAAACTTGAAAGAGATCACTGTAAGGATGACTTGAGTTAAATTTCAGCTTAATAGGTGTTTTGGTTCTGGAGTAGAAGATTTTTAAAGATTAAATCACGATTTTTGCAAAATCCAATATGGCGGCCAAACCATGTGTCTGATCGAAACGCCGTTCGCAAACTTGAAAGAGATCACACTTTAGATGATATATGTACAATTTTAGTTTAATCGGTGAATCAGTTTTGGAGAAGAAGATTTTTAAAGATTAAATTGTGATTTCACAAACCGCCTGACTGATCGAAATGGTTTTTGCAAACTTGAAAGAGATACTCAAAGGATGACATGAGTAAAATTTGAGCTTAATCCGTGTTTTGGTTCTGGAGAAGAAGATTTTTAAAGATTAAATGACTACTTAAGAAACTCCAAATATGGCGGCCAAGGTCACGTGACTGCATGCGATTTTATTTGCAAATTCTAAAGACCTTAGGTCATTCTTGCTATACAAAAAGTTTCAAATCGACTAGACCCCTAGGTCTTCTTGAGAAGCCATCTTAAGGTTTTTGGAAAATCCAATATGGCCGCCAGGTCACGTGACCGATAAAAATTTCAAGGATCAGGTGCACGAGTACTAGTTGACACTTATTAGCCCTGCAAGTTTGAGAAGTTTTTGTTCAGCCGTTTAAGAGATCTAGGTCGACAAAGAAGCGGCAGAAGAAGAAGAAGCAGAAGAGGAAGAGGAAAAGGTAGAACTCGAACAATAACAATAGGGTCCCAGCCGGTCGGCTTTGGCCCCTAAGAAGAAGAAGAAAGTTGAACTCCAGTAAAACCAATAGGGCCCAGCCGGTAGGCTTGGGCTCCTAATTAAAGCTGCAAGCAGCATTGGCGGGGCCCAAACGATTAACATGGTTTTTTAGTTCTTGCTCTGATGATATTGTGCGCTTGAAAAAGTCTTCAAGTTCTTGTATGGAAGATTTGAATATCATTTCAGAGGTTCATTGGTAATCGTATGTTTTATGCAAATTCAAAATCGCAGCCGAACCGTGACTGCTCCAATTGTCTTTCACAAACTTCAAAGAGATCACTCTTAGGATGACATGAGTAACATTTCAGCTCCATTGCTGTGTCAGTTCTGGGAAAGAAGTTTTTTTAAGATTAAATTGATATTTTTCGCAAAATCAGGGATGGCTGCCAAACTACACGACCAATCCAAATTCCTTTCGCAAACTTGAAAGAACTCACTTGAAAGATGATACATGTGAAATTTCAGTTCAATCGATGAATTGGTTCTCGAAAATGAAGAGTTTTAAAGATTTAATTGCAATTTTCACAAAGTCCAATATTGTGGCCAAATAACGTGACCGATCAAAATGTTGTTTGCAAACTTGAAAGAAATCACTATAGGGATGCCATGAGTAAAATTTCAGTTCAATCAATGAATTGGTTCTAGAGAAGATTTTTAAAGATTAAATTGCGATTTTCACAAAATGCAAGATGGCGGCTAAACCACGTGACTGATCCAAATTCCTTTCGCAAACTTGAAAGACCTCACTTGAAAGATGGTACATGTGAAATTTCAGTTCAATCCATGAATTGGTTTTAGAGAGGAAGATTTTTAAAGATTAAATTGCGATTTTCATAAAATCCACGATGGCGGCCGAACCAAGTGACCGATCCAAATTCCTTTTGCAAACTTGAAAGATCTCACTTGAAAGATGATACATGTGAAATTTCAGATCAATCGGTGTGTTGGTTCTAAAGAAGATTTTTAGAGATTAAATTGCGATTTTCACAAAATCCAGGATGGCGGCCAAACCACGTGACCGATCAAAATGTTGTTTACAAACTTAAAAGAGATTACTCTAGGGATGCCATGAGTAAAATTTCAGTTCAATCAGTGTTTTGGTTCAGGAGAAGAAGATTTTTAAAGATTAATTTAGTATTTTTTCGAAAATCTAATATGGCGGCCAAGGTCACGTGACCGCATGCGATTTTATTTGCAAATTCTTAAGACCTGAGGTACAGAAATGTTGTACAGAAATGGATGTCAATCGTTGATATCAAAGAGGAAAAAGCAGTAAATCAAAACTTTGATTGTGTGTTAAGACTTGCCAGCCATCCAATCGAATCTCCTGAGAAGTCATAGAGAGCTATTTTAGCCAAATCTGATGTGTGCAGTGTCTGAGAAGACCTTTTCTCGTAACATTAAAACCATAAAAGCACAGCTAATAATGACGAAAACTGTCTTTTTAAAACTGTTATTTTAGTCATAAAAAGCATCATTTTAGAGAAAACCTGAGACACAAAGGAAAATAGTTGCATCAATGAGAACGAAAGATATGTTGTAATTTTTCTGTCTCTAAAATAAGTCAATGTATCAAATATATATATTGTGAAATATGTGTGCATGTTACTGAATTCCCATAGAGACTACAGAAAAGTATCAGGAATTTGTCATGCTTTCCATATGAACTGTAGATTTTTCATAATGGTACACTTTCACTTAGCAAACATCAAGACATCTCTGACATATATCTCTTATTATTAAAGTGCGGCACCCGAAGGGCGCGGAGAAAAATATGAAACATCCTGATATCTCTGATATATATATATCTTGTATATTAAAGTCATGCACCGGATGGGCGTGCTGAAAAATGTCTGATATATTAAAGTAATGCCCTTGAAGAGCACACTGAAAAATATTGAACATACAGATATCTCTGATATATGTGTGCCTGATATGTTAAAGTCGGGCGTGCTGAAAAATATCTCTGATTATTAAAGTACGCGTCCGAAGGGCGCGCCGAAAAATGCAACTGAATGATGAAATTTGTGGCTGACACGATGCATTTTAGGCAATGATGAGCCTGTGTCAAAATTCAAAAAACACACTGACCCCCCTTTTGGGCATTTCAAAAACATGGTGACCCCCCTATCACCAAAGTCAAAATCAGGGTGACCCTCCCATGAATCCACCGCCCCCAGGCTGAAGAAACTGACCAGTCCCTAAAAGCCATAGCACACTACCACATACAAAGCTAAAATACAGACTTTTAGAAATTACTACAATCGCACAAAATTCATAACAAAATCAGAAAGACAACATGAAAACAATATCTCAAATACGACACTTTTGAACTACTTTTGGAAAGAAGCTATGTAAAACCGGTTTGTTGTACATTTAAAAGACCTGAAACGTTTACCCGAAGGAAGCAGTTTGAAAAATGATGTGCCGGATGAGTTATGTCATTGATGATTTTCTTTGATCTGCGTAGAAGGCGAACAGAATAAAGTGACTCGACTGACGATAGTTGACAACCAATAATTTTTGAAGCAGTCTTCACTATTCTTTCAAGGCTAGTTCTATCCTTCTGTGATGCATTACCGTACAAGACAGTAATAGAAAATGTAGAATACTCTCAGTATTTGCTTTGTAAAAACGAATAAGTACATCCTGACTTAACCCAAATTTCTTAAGCTGTCTTAAGAAAAATAGACGTTGTTGCGCTAACACCACCATCGCCATATGATGTTGTTTATACCTGTCTAACAATCAACGTTTCTTTAATACTCCCACAGAAACCTGACAGAACAGTTGTTTGATCACAGGGATTTGTAAATGGTCAGAAAAATTTCATAATCCCTTAACTTGGTATCAAGTGAACAATAATCATGACGTCAAAAAGTATTGTGTGGTCCTATATTTCGCCCGTGCCAGTGCTGGGTGACATTCCTACGCGTGCCCTGGTGCACCCTGAACTGTATAACTCGATGGAACCAAGATATCATGATGCAAAGTCAAGACCACGCATTTGAGAGGTCAAACCTGTAAGGCTGCGTTCATAAAAACGGTTAGGGGGGGCTGGGGGAATTCAGGGGGGATTCGAAAATTTTGGGGGTAGTAGAGGGGGGACTTGAAAATTTTGCTCTACCTGTAGGGGGGCTTGGAAATTGTTGGTTCCCTTTTGTGCTTTACATTTTCTAATTCTAAGTTTTTGTAGGTAATTCGATGAAAAGTGAATAACATTTTTATTTCATCAAAATGTTGTAATATTAGTAATAATTTAACAAAGTCTAGAACCATTTGTCACATTTCATGACTTTTATCTCGAAAAAATCTAAACGTGTGATTTGTCGTAAAAACAAACTTGAGCCTAGTAACAGGGCAGAAGCTGCAACTGTTAATGATTTCTGCAATATTTCTATGCAATATAACAACTACAGTTCTTGCTATCTCCCTACAGCATGCTCAAACACACATATTTAGTTTGTTGACAAAGCCTATATACATAAATATAAATATGTATTTGGTGATAATTTAATTGGAGTCCAGACTGACAGTCAGTTGTCAGTGATACAAATGCATGGTACACATACACAGGCTGTGATAGCAAGCCGAATACTAGACAATTCAACATGCTGTAGGGAGTAGAACAAGAATGCAGTTGTAAAACTGAGCAAAATATTGCCAAAATTATCAAAGAAAGGTAATACAGCTACTGCCTACGGGTAGTGTCACTAACACTATAAATGCTCTGCTACTGCAGTGTCACTGTCACTGCATACCTGAACAGTGACAGAGATAGCTCTGACTCTGATGTACATGGTAGTTGAAGAAGAGTTTGGGTCAAATGATGCTAATGACAGTGCAACATACATGTACACAAGATAAGGGCACAGAGCAACACATGGAATAACAGAAATTTTTGAATTCTGGCATATGAAAATAATCAAATATTAAAGAAAAAAGATGGGGTCACCATGCTTGATTTTCACATTCCTGTTATTATAAAATGATACAGAAGTAAAACTTTGAACAGTAAAAATTAAACACAATTGGAACTATTTTGTGATTATAAGATGAACAGTAAAAGTCACAGAATATGCTCTCTAAGAGAGGGTTTACTCAAAGCATTTAGTAATTATCAATTTTTCTAGTGAAAATATCAAAACTGTAATTATCGAACTAAATGTTAAAGTAGTATAAAAAAATTGTAGTATTTAAAGCCATCTGCTATTCAAAAATTGTAAATTTATCCTTTTTGACAATTTTTAAGGGATATTTCATCTCATTGATACACATTCTTGAAAATATCAAGATTAAAGGTCAAAACTTGATGATTGCTGTATTGTTTAGAGGACCTGGATGCATTTGAAGGTTTCGGGATCATATCTAATTGGTTCTTTACTATTTCAAACAATGTTTAGGCATCATATCTGAGTGGTTCCTTAAAATGATTAAGGGACACATCAGGGTGGTCCCTGAAAGTTTCAAGGACTCATGTGGGTGGTCCCTCAAAGTTTCAAGGTCACATTAGGATAGTCCTTGAAAGATTCAGGGACACCTCAGGTTGGTCCCTGAAAGTTTCAAGGACTCATCCGGGTGGTCCTTGAAAGTTTCAAGGTCACATCAGAGTGGTCTCTAAAAGATCCAGGGACATATCAGGGTGGTCCCTGAATGTTTCAAGGACTCGTCTTGGCAGTCTTTGAAAGTTTCACGGTCACATTAGGATAGTCCTCGAAAGATTCAGGACCACCTCAGAAATATACATCTGAAAGATTCAAGGACTCATAGACTTAGTCATGTTCACGCTACGATCACAGTTGCTGACATCATTGTCGAGATTGGGAACAGCACTGTCAGTGTCACTCCACAAAGGACCTTGGTAACAGACATCAAATTCATCGGCGATATCCAGTATTCCGTTGCTTTCCATGTAGTCCTGTCATTAAATAATTGGGGTAATGGACGTCCTACATTCAGAATCGGTAACCTTTCCCGACGAAGGAATTAGTGCAGTGGACAAAAGTCATTCGAACATCGCGTCGTTTACACAATCGACTTGAAACAATGCAGAGTCCCACAACAATGTGACCCGTGACCTTTATTGTGTTAATTAGCAAGGACCATATTATTTGATATACGATTCGGTGTCTCGCTTAACGAGAAAGGCATCATTGACTATATCTCCAAATTAATCATGAAGACTGTAACATACAACCACAGTATTTTAAACGGTGGGAAACTTAACAGCATAAAAGAGCAAGATGTACCTTACCCGGGACCTTACACAATCGTGCGATGCGCCCTAGGTGTCCCTGTAGATTAAAATGGAATATGCCATCATGCAAATTATATTGTTCACTGTTCAGACCAGCACGCAGCGTCGCATCAGCTCGCAACAGCATACTTCAACGAGCGAGTACATTGCCATTAATTGTCAAGACGCTCGTTTAAATCGACTGAAGGTTCAGCCACTGCCCAGTTCATCACATTTATGCCAGGGAAAACATGCCTTGTAGATCTCGTCGCGTGATTAATATGCAAAGACGTGTTTCGGCGCCGGCCGACCAGTCACACATCAGAGCCATGAGGACGCCGGGTTAAGCCATTACATAATCTTAACTTCGAGGTGCTGAATATTGACGCTTATGTGCAGGAAGTTGGACCAAATCTTTCCAGTGATTCCTCTGCCTGTCAGCTTTACCAAGTAATGCTTGTGAATGCACAAGCTGATGAGCGAAGGTCACATCAGGATAGTCCTTGAAAGATTCAGGGTCTCATCTGGGTGGTCCCTGAAAGTTTCAAGGACTCATCCGGGTGGTCCCTGAAAGTTTCAAGGTCACACCTGGGTGGTCCCTGAAAGTTTCAAGGTCACACCAGGATAGTCCTTGAAAGATTCAGGGTCACATCTGGGTGGTCCCTGAAAGTTTCAAGGACTCATCTTGGTGGTCCCTGAAAGTTTCAAGGTCACACCAGGATAGTCCTTGAAAGATTTAGGGTCACATCTGGGTGGTCCCTAAAAGTTTCAAGGACTCATCTGGGTGGTCCCTGAAAGTTTCAAGGTCAAGTCAGTGTGGTCTCTAAAAGATTTAGGGTCTCCTCGGAGTGGTCCCTGAAAGCTGCAAAGACATCTCTGCACAGTCCCTAAAAATTCCAGACAAAAACTGTTGGTTCCTGCCGTTAATATTTTAAGGTTTCAACAGACAGATGATATTGATTACATTTCTTTGCATCTACCAAAAATAGTTCATTTTTAATAGAAGGGCTGAAATAATTCAGTGATTTTGTAAAATTTTCCAGCATTAATTAGCACACTCACAAGAAAAGGGTAGTTTAATCAAATTTACCAGGTCTTATTTCCTTGTATATGAAATAAATAAATGTACAAGACATTTTCTTAACATCTACCAAATCATTTGAAAGAGAGATCACCAAAAAAACATACGCTACAGCAGAACTGATAGAGGGTAGAGGTAGGAGGCTATTTTCCCATCGAAAATTTAAAATGTGATAGCATCGTTTGGTGAGAAACATTTCGATTGGTCACGTGACCTGGCGGCCATATTGGATTTTCAACAAAATAGTTCCAATTGTGTTACTAAAAGAAAAAATATGTGACCAAATGGAATGATTTATCTTTTAACCGAATTTGCAATTATTATACCCAAAATTTCAGAGATTAAAACATTTTTTTTTATGGAATATTTTAACCTTCTAGTATTGTCAATTTTGAGTAGCATCTAATTCAAATATGTCTTGTAGTTTTGAAACAAATTTTTGGTAGGTCACTGTGCAATATGGCAATTAGCCAGAATTCACAATTTGCCTACTCTCTCATGATTGTCATTTTGTGTGCTTTTCAGCAGGAGCAATTGACCTGGCCAGAGTTGGATTAACTCCAGTTGGCTTTTAGACCAATAAATCTAAAAAATTCACTGATGCATTCAAAGAACTTGCCTTTGGAATATGACTATACAAAGTGCTAATACAGATAGTGTTGAACACCTGTGAGTGGAATGGCGCAATACATGTTTATTTTTTCTGCGCTAACATCCTTTACAAATATGCGGGCCTGTAATAGTTGGGGGACTTGAAAAATTTTGACCATATAGAGGGGGGGGGGGGCATTTGAAAATTTTAGTGTACTTAGGGGGATCTGAAAAAAATAAGATTTTAATCGAGATTCCTCCAGCCCCCCCCCCATCGTTATTTGTGAATGCAGCTTAAACAATGTATACTGTCTTGACTGTGTTCCGTGACGTCATTGTTCTTTGCAACTGACGCATCTGCACATTTGTAAAACTGTTGTGAAAATATTATCATAAAAACCGTTTTTATCTTAACACGAGCAGCGGACTGCCCCGATATTTCTCTAGATAATGGTGTAATATCGTCCCTTCCCCATAACCTCGACCATAAATTACAGACTTGGTCATTGAAAATCACTTTGGTTGAGTGTACATGTCTCAAAACGCTAAACCCCTAGAATTGTTGTAATGAACTAATGTCATCTTTATATGTGAGTTTTAAGGTACCCATTGTGTGACTTTAGGTGTAGCTGAAGTATGACACTTATGTTATCTTAAATTTATTAATTAATTTATTTATTTATCTATTTCGAGAACAAGCTCATACATCAAAAAACATACAGAAAAAATGGGGACTGATAAACTATAAAAAACTATGAAAAAATTAAATCATGATGGAAATTAAAACATTCAGACAGAGAAAACTTTTAAAAAAGTCGGAAGACAGTCTTTTCCAGAACAGGCTACCACACTAATATATGTATTGATAGCAGCACTAATAAGAGAATTTTCACTATTCATCAGCCTCATATAAAATTTCGAGCGTAAAGTGCGCTGTTTACTTTCGAAAGTCAAAATGTTGCTCTGAACAAAAGTGTTCGAGATACTTAATCTTCTGTCAATACCAAACAAGATTCTAAAACCGTTGTTATAAGCAACGCGAACATTATTGATACACTGATTTGTGAACTTACTCCAAAGATGTGAGCAGTACATAGAAGTACAATATGTTATAAAAAGTCTCGTTTTGACAGAGTACGAACAGTTCCAAATCTCACGGATCAACATGTTATCTCTGGCATAAAACAACCTCATTTGACGCCTAATATCATCATTATCATCGCCATTGCAGTTGAAAATGACACCAAGATAAGAATGCTTATCTATAAAAAAGAAAGCTCTTTGTCATACAAGTACACATGCGGAATCTTACAAATATTAAGCATATTAGGCAAAATGGCAAGAACTTTAGATTTCAAAGCATGAAAGACAATATCATGGTTATTAGCATATTGAGTACAAATATTCAAAAGGTTGTTGATACCCTTTATACTAGGACAAATCAGTACTATATCAATTTTGCAATGAAATTTCTAATGGCAGTTGGAGTGACAATCATATTCTCATCGAATGAAACACTCGAAATAGTATCTTTCACAAAACACTTATTACTGTTGTTGGTGACAGAGGAAAGCAGACTTGCAAAATGGTCACGCCATAAATTAGCAATGTGTTGCCCATTACAGCCATCAATGGTTGATGATAGAGGCGACTTCTTTTTACTATTAACACGCTTCCAAAACTCCTTGTTATTACTGTTACAGAGGCTGTCCGCTAAGGCGTTAGCTCTCATTTGAGACTCACTCTTTTTACAGATCTGAAAAACATACTTAAACTTAGCACGTGATGTCCTCATGAGATCAAAATCAGACCTTGTCTGGGACTGCTAGAGTCCCGCCACAACAGGAAAGCATCACGAGCAATGGCATGATATTCTTTAACATGTTGATTCCAACCTGGAATTGATTTAGCCCCATTATTACACTCAATATTAGAAGGAATGCTTTGCAAACCAGCATCCTTTAAAGCTTCAACAATATCATCATACAGTTTTGAAATTGATTGCAAATGAGAAGAGTTATTACAGTTTGAATTTCTACAAAAGAAAGCTTCTTTACCAATGTTAATTTCTCTAAGGTTATTACATGAACTGTTGAGATAACTATGCAATGATATATGATTCACCTTGGACCAGTTAATGTGAGAACAACTAGAGTTAACGACGGGAGTTGAGTCATACTTTTGAAGATCATCACGACGGGAGTTGAGTCATACTTTTGAAGATCATCAAGGTTACAGATGACACGAAGAGGGAAGTGATCGGATCCAATATACTCGTGTAAAATACTAATATCTGTAATACAGTTATGTGCAGGAGATGTGGATATACAGTGATCAAGCCACGAAGTTGAATGGTGTGCTTCACTATAATATGTAAAAATACGTTGTTTGTCAGTACCAAGTAGATTGACATCACAAGATGTAGACAGTTCGTTACCAAAGTCAGAATTGCTAGTGATATCGGTATTCCAGTCACCAATAACCATAACACTATTAGTCGGTGCTTCCTCGATGCAATAACGGATTTTCTGTAAATATTCTAGAAATTCATGATAATTGTCTCTGTTTTGTGTTGGCATATAAACATTTAGAATAAGTAAAATACCTCCACTGTGTCTGATCTCAATACCAATTAAACGACTGTCATTGTAACGTTTTACATTTACAGTACCAAGAGATTTCCTCCACATTACCGCAACACCACCAAACGGGCGACCAAGGCGAATACCGACCTCATCGTCCATAGCTGATTCACCTACGGCGTAGAAATCTTCATTGATACGGGACAGTAAACTGAGCTCAGGCTTTGAGAGCCAGTGTTCCTGTAGGAAACATATGTCACAAGAACCACATATGTCCTTTATGGTTTCAATCGACGATTTAATTCCACGACAGTTGTACGATGTTATAGTAAGATTCATAAAGAT
The DNA here is from genome assembly GCF_041260155.1 of Ptychodera flava. Taxonomy (NCBI): domain Eukaryota; kingdom Metazoa; phylum Hemichordata; class Enteropneusta; family Ptychoderidae; genus Ptychodera; species Ptychodera flava. Next base: position 3,230,302 of record NC_091931.1, on the reverse strand, counting down.
TACTGCTAGTTTCTTGCAGGATAGAACTTCCTCACCAAAGTGCCAGTAGGCCAAACACTGGGATTGAGGATGCGTTTACAGATTTCCGAGGTCGAAATTAGCTTGAAAGATGAATACGAATCATATTTGGTCTGCAATGTCATTATTTTTACTTCACAAAGGCCAAGGTTTTCTAAATGTACTGATATGTCATCTGCTTTATTACCTGGAGAAAGACGGCTAATTAACAATGCACTGGGCTGGGTAGTATTCACAGCTTTAAGTGACGTCAATTCTGCATTGTTCCCAGTGATGACCGATTTAGGTTTGGGGGCAGATCGTTTCGATGGTCGATGCCGACGATTAACAGTGACGAAGCCATGGTTGCTTGAGGATGAAGGCAGGCGGGTGGGCGCATCATACGTTACACCTTGGCAAATGCTGACTACTCGATCTGGTACCGAACGATCGACGGCTGGATGCCAGAAGTTGCTACTACGCTATACGAACGCGAAACTATTCTTTGACAGCTGTAATGTCATTATCAGCTTCGTCAGCAGAGGTCGAATCATCAGTATTTCTCAAGTTTGATTGGTCACACTGTATATCAGGTTGCTCATTTATCCATTGACCATCTGTGCACACGTCTGCTTTGGTATGCAATTTATTGTTCAACACTTGTTGCGTGAACGATTTCTTCATGACATTCAACTCCCGTCTCAGGGATGCAAATTCTTCTCTTAAACTTTCACGTTAATCGAAGGTACCATTGCCCTTCAACTGAAAACCTCCCGTTGCAGTCCTTTGATTTCTTTTATCAGAATGGACACATCAATGAGGGAAACATCAACAGGTGGCAATCGTGTCAGATCTTGTGCGACAAAACATGGCACATTACTCTGATCAAGTTCATGCAATAAATTTACCGTATCGTGAAGGTTATTATCACGTTGGTGTTGGCCCTGGCGTCGTATAAAGTGAATTTTATCAATATTGAATGAATCAAAGAAGCTTTTTCGATAATTATCAACGCCAAAGTGTAACACTCTTAACCATATGTATGGTAAACTCAATTAAACGCAAGTATTTGAACTGAATTTGCGATGTAAACAATAAAAAGATCAGGTGATCAACGAAGTAGAATTTATGCTCGTTAAATGGAATTGGTTTTCCATCCATGATTCTTAATTGACAGTAGACATGGTTACTTATGCATTATTAGGCTTCTCTTGCAAATCATTTCTCATCGATGGTGTTCCTGCACGTTGTGTGTAATTTGTTCCATTTATTGTTCTGTGGCTTTTCTTATTAAGTTGTTTATTTACAGTGTATTTTCTTTCTGTAAAGAAGACACATATTGAGCCCTTTGATTCATAACATACAACGACGTCATTTTATTTGGTGCAAGAGCACTGTCAGTTTTTTCCTGACCTATATCAAGGCGGTCGAGAAATTGTACAAAATCTTGCTGATATTTTAGTACAGCGATGTCTAAAACTATACTTACCTATAACCTCAGGAAAATTGTTAAACTTAATTTCCAAACTTTTTGCAAACAACGATCCTCACATCCGTCAATTCAGGTACGCAACATCATCCACAATTTGAAATATTCGGTATTTTTCTCCGATATCCCTACTTTATTAACCTATGCCTTTTCAGATGCGGAAAAACCAAAGTTTTCGTCGTGTCCCAGTCAAGTAGTTGTGTCGGCAGGTGAGAAAAAGACAGATGCCGTGGCAACGTGGCAGATTCCAAGGTTACTGACAATTCGGGAGAATCCATTTCTCTGGTTTAGAGAAAGGTGATCCTCCCACGTCAAGATTTAACAACGGTTATACCCTAGTCAGGTACTCTGCGACTGACAGCGCCGGTAACATCGCCCAATGCACCTTTACTGTCTTCGTGCAAGGTAAGTAAATGTCAAAACATGAGAGAACTTGATAGAAGAAAATATCCTATCCGTACAGCAAGAAGACAATTGTTATGTATTGTCTTCCCTTCTTGTCAATTTTTCGTTTCTTTCTTTTTCACTGAAAGTTGATCCAGAAACACGTTTTGCTGAGTACATTTCACCTTGTTCATGTCATATCCAACGGATGACAACACGTTGTAAATGTTACGTTTCAATTTTCATTGTTTCAGTGGTTGTTTTAGACATTGATGGCCATTCGTGCCGGGACAGTTACAAGTAGCGTACTCTTAATGACCTTTAGAGTAATTCAACTTTTGTTTCAGTCACAACCTGTGCCATCTTTTCAACGATACCACACTTAAACATCACGTGTGACGCAGGTTACACATTTGGCTCGCAGTGTACATTTCGGTGTAACGATGGATATAACTTGATCGGAAGTCTGCAAACCAAATGCAACTCACAGGGCCAGTGGACCGCGATGCCACCAGAATGTCAAGGTAAAGTTTGAGCTAAAGTTGAATAAATATTTCGAGAAGAGCCTTTTCATTAAATGCCTTCAATTATCGATGTACGGAAGTCAGGATTCAGATAATTTAGTCATGTGAATCCTTCAGTCCGGGCTCGAACAACTGTAACAATTAAATTTTGTGGATGATCTGCAGATATGCATTGTAACACAGTCAGTAGTGTGACTGTCGACACGAGGGAAGAGAATTTACACGTAATATCTGTGGGAAAAACGAGAAGTCTTAACGAGACAGTTTGTTGCCTTCAATTTCTATACATATGGTCTATCGAAGATCGCTGAAATGATGGGCAAGTCTAAATGTCATTACGTCTTTAAGATATCAGAATATTGTTATGGAGTAATGGTGATCGTACTTATTTGGAACATCTGATATCATCGTTTCTCAGATTATTGTTTAGAAATAATAAACTCAAAGTCATATGTTTTGGAAATATTGACGTTAATTTTGACCCTTTACATATTTTATCAACAGCCGTCCAATGTCCAGCGTTGACACCACCAATCAATGGACAATTTCTGGATGCAGTCGAGTGTGATATATATTTCCCGTTAACATGCTACTTTGAATGTAACACTGGGTATGATTTGGTTGGCAATAGTGCAGTGTCTTGTACAGCAAACAAAACCTGGAGCGATGAAACTCCACAATGCAAAAGTAAGATGCTTAAATTTACTCATATCATCGCTAAACTTCTACGGTCATTTTTGATAAACTAAACTTTTGAAGACGTGTATTTTTTTACTTGTTCATCGTCAAACGATGGCGCCAAACGGTTTTAAGACTAATTTTCTATCAGAATATGGACCAATGTGAAAATACTGATATTTTTACTGAATGAAAGGTGTATAGTGACGTGCTAGTAGGTTTTCGAATCCCAGAAAGTCTAATGATTCCAATATTTCACACAGGTGTTGTGGACCACAGGTATTGTTGTATCCACACTAAGTGGACATTAAAGAACTTGCAATGAAGATCATTTTATGTTAGGGTTTACAAACTTTCCGCTTTTTCAGTTAAAACGTGTCCAAGACCAGCGACTACAACAGGTATGATCATCTCCAACAACACAAACTGTCAGATTAACAGTGAGAGTCTGCACTATAATAGTACGTGTCATTATAGCTGTAGTCAAGGTTACTACTTGGAAGGGCCATCATCTGTGTCTTGCGGACCTCAAGGTGAATGGATGCCCTCTCTGCCCAATCTGCAAAGGTATGTTTTCTATGCCTTTCATTTCACAAATCTCGGTTGTGAAAATCAGTGGTCACCTGGCTAAGTTTAGTATTAAAAGAGCGATTTTCATCCTAAAATGTATCGATATTTAAAATTCAACGTAGCCAACATTCTGCATATTAATTGAATGGGATCTTCAACAAGACGATTGAAACTTCACTTGCCCCATGGACTAAAAAACGATTCAACATAAGTAGCAGGTCAGCGAAGCCTAAGTATTAAAAAGATTTGAGAGTCCGAATATCTGTCAGGTTCATCCTACCTTACATCGATCAAATCGGTGCGTATGTTGCACGTTTGTAAAAATTAATGTGTGGAAATGTTCAGAGGGAAACTTTTTCCGGGTGAGAGTAGCACCAGACGTAGACTTAGTTCAAGTCGGTGACTTTCTAAAAATAAAATCATTGTATTAGTTTCTCTGTTTCATACAAACCTATTTGGAATTTGCAGACCAGGTTTTCCTAGCGATTGAACGGGTTACCTTTGAGTCTTCGCAGTAGTGAGTTAGTTTCTCCCCTGTATAGCGTTCACCCAACTAATCGAGTTCATCCCAATCGAGCGTTTCACATGAAAGCAGAACACAAATCATCGCGTTCACCCCACTCAAACATTCACAAATCACAGACTTGAACCAAGTCTACACCAGACGCAACGAATGATTTCCCGATCAACTCAATCGTTATATACCAACAGATGTAACTTGTGAAAGTGACAAATTACCAGACCCCATCAACGGTGTCAAAAGTTGTTCTGGTAGCAAACTCTATGGCGACACATGTTCACTTTCTTGTAACTATGGCTACCTACCGAGTACACCTGTGGTTAGAACTTGCACAGATAAAGGCGGAGGCATTGGCGTTTGGAACAACGGAACTGTTGACCTGCGACAGTAAGATATCATCGCTTGTTCCTTCACTGAATGTTTTATGAGTTCTAACTTTTCCCCTGTAACGGACTTACAAACGATGCAAATCACGCCTGATAAAACAGGAAATGGTACATATGCAAATCTGATGAGAATATCAAAGCAGTATACACATATTGACTGGCCATGAGGGCAACAGCATACGTCTGTACCCCGAGGGACTGTGAGGCAACAGTTCCAACAAATGATGCCTGATGACGTCGTTTACGTGGATCAGCACAAAAAGAATGCATCCCACGTGACTATCAACTGGCGAATTAGAATACAGACTGCGGATGAGGTGTTTTACAGTATTTTCTGTACACTACAATCCGTCATATCATTCTTGAACAGCAGGGTGATGGGCTTGAACGGGGGAAACTCATGTCAACACCGAAATGCATGTGTGAAAGATTGTAAAAATGTACGGATTCATATATACACGAATTGCATTAGTATTATATAAAAAGAGAGAACGCCATACTGATGTGTATAATGCACTCACATTCTTCACATTTTTAAAACTGTTATTTAGTATGGTGTGAAGAGCAGTACTAAAATAATATCATTAAAAAAGATAATAGAACTAGTTATTAATCTTGGATTATCCGTTTGTTCCTTAAAATGCAGTAGTGAAATGTGACCCTCTTCCGACACCTCTACATGGCCAAGTCACAACGTGTACCTATGAAGGGCAGGACGTGGATATCGATGAACGACAAAAATACGAGAGTGTATGTGTAGCAGAATGTAACCTAGGTTACACAGGAAATGGTACATTCAGTCGGACATGCCTTGCAAATGGACAATGGAGCAATTCTCCATTGCAGTGTCAAGGTATGATAGCTTGATCTCTCGACGTGCCAAGTTGGTTATTGTACTTTAATATTCCAAGATAATTCACAGAAATGCGGTGCAATGTTCTGATGGCAACAGTTGGGAACGTTTCAGATTTTTCTTCTCTTGAAGACCCCACAGTACAATAAATTACCCACAATTCTCTTTGATTTGTATCCTTGAAGGTTAATACTTTTCTTATAACTTTTTCAGTTCTATATGCAAGCAATAATGTGCAGCATCAGAATAATTGATAAATAATATCTAGTAAAAGTACGTTTAGAAATTTCAGTGAAAGTTTCCAAATAACCATTAAACAACCATGGAACTACAAATGCCATACTTTTTAGGTAGCAAGTTATGACGAACTGAAGGGGTCATTCTCTGAGAAAACTTAGATTGCAAATTTCCTTTGTCATTTCCATTGGAAAAAAATCGATATCCATTTGTTTCAAAAAACAGGTGCAACTAGTCGCCTAATTTCGATTACATTATTCTGTATGGCTGAAGACACAATCAGTGGAAAATTTTTACAAAAATGCTATCTCCTCTCTCATTCTTGCTTAATTTTCCAAATCATTTAAAATGAGAATTGAGAAGAATGGTGTCCTTAAAAGTACGATTTCAGAATTTTTACAGCTAGTCTATAAATTTGTCTACATGGGAGACCTGGTAGACTTCTCTGAGGAATATATCTGAGGATACAAATCGCAATGAATTATGGGAAAACTACAGTACTGTGCGACCCCTGGTGAAAACAATCTTTATAACGAGGAATGTACATCGGATTCGCTATTGTTAAATTATATTTATCAAACTTGGCACTCACACATACTAAGACGTACTCTCTGCTTTCATCTATAATGCTCAAACAAAAGTATGATGTTTGATATAAATTACAGTGCTAGTCTCTTTCGTCACCGTCGATATTGAACTCTTTTCAGGTGTTTTGTCTTTCCTCATGTACTCTAAAGTTTGGAACCTTACATGTCTTCAACGCAGTGTCATTCGCTATTACTGATTTTACATTTCATTACTTTCAGACCTAACACCACCAGAACTATCATGTCCCGGCGACAGGTCATACATCGCTGGTTATGGTCAAATAAAAGTCACACAGCCATGGAATGACTGGGAACCTGTACTAGTGAGTTGAAATCATTTCATCGATAGTTATTCAAGATGGAAAGGAAAACAAAATATACCCTTCTGTCTGTTCTGAGTAAATGTCAACTTATATCTAAAAAGAATGGTATATATACATTATAACTTGGCATTATGTCGGTCGGATGATTACTTTAAGAGGGAAGGAGCCTAAAATGTAAAACTACGGTGCTTCTAAAAGCATATTTGGCGGGAAGTAATCACCGAGCAAAGCGAGGTGATTATTTCACACAAATATGATAATTTTCACCCCAGAGGTCTTATAAGTTATATCCGCAGCCACTTTTGTGGAGGGACCGTGCCGCAGCCAAATACCCGAGCAAACCGTTTATAACCTCATTATAATATGCTTACATTAAAGCCCCAATAGCTGCAAATGTTTAATGAACCGATCTCAAAATATCCTTAGTTTTCCAAGAGTTTTCTTTGAATAAGGCCCATTAGAGATTGAAAAAGTGTATAACGCTGCTATGAGTGTCGAAGTGGCATGTAAATTCAAAGGTTTTAACGTCATTTTAGATTTCCCGCCATTTTCAAAAACTCATCATATAACAGAGAAAATAAAAATTACAACAACAAAATGTTGGCCATCCTGTGTTGTGCATTCAAGTAAATGGCATCATACTTGTTTCTGGTATGATCACGATGTGTATGTGCAGGAAATACTGTTTTTTGTATTTTCCTGTGAGGGCGCCATTTTATGCGTGCGGCACCCGTTTATTGTTAAGCCTGTTAAAACGTGTAGGCATGGTCCAAATCAGCGAGCAGTGATACTTCAATACACGTCCTTCACTTAGCACATTTACACAAACCAACTTTGGTTTGAAAATAAAATCATAAAAATAATGCATAAAATTAGCAGCTATTGGGGCTTTAAATACAAGTGGCCAATGTCGTTATTTAGGGCAGAAGTTGGAATGACGGTTCAGTGCCGAGCCTCAACACAAACTCTAAAAGGAACATTTCGGAACGCCCGCTTGTGGACAGTTCATTCTCTATATACGGTAACGCAACACATAGATATCGCGATTACAAATCAAACTTTTAAGAATTTAGCTTGAAATAACGCTCAAAAAACTTTAAAAAATTATGTTGTTGTTATTCTGACAAATGCTGTTGTTACATGCGCGGCTGTTGTTGCAGCTTGTAGTCTGAGCCATAAAATACCACGAACTAGTGTGACTTTTAGTAACCATTGTAACGCTAGCAGGTTTTATTTTCGTCGTTTATGCGGAAAATGCAGACAAATATTTATTTATGCATATTAATGAGAGAAAACATGACGTCATTTGCGATCAGTGCTATTTGTGCGCTTCTCAGAGTTTCTCATCCATGACTTTGGACGAAAAGCTAACTTTCTCCTCACTTTATCTACGTATTTTGTCTCTTCTCTTCAGTCATTTCTGACCGTTTAAACGGTTTCTGTCAGTTCCACTACTGAACGGGTTTCACCGATCAACTGACCTAAAATACAAAACTTTACAACAGTTAGCCAAACAAGGCGACTTTGTTCCATTTCGTCAGTAACATTTACGGTAATCCTGAATATTTGAATGATTTTGAATACTATGTACTCATTACCATAAAGGCAATGGACGCTGGTATACAGTTCCCTGCTGAAGTGATTCAAGTTGATAACGTGCAACTCAATGGAAAGAGACCAACACAGTTTACAGAGGGTTATCATATATTGACTTATGAAGCAACAGATGACGCTGATCTGTCAACAAAATGCACTTTTCAAGTCACAGTTAGAGGTAAGGAAATCACAAAATTCTAATGATCACATCTGTTTTAATTTCTCAATGATTTTAAGCTAGTGTAAGGCTGTGGCCAGATCATGCAAGAAATCGTTTCGTATTTTTCGATCGATCATGTAATAGATGCCTCATGTGATTAGGGAAAGGACAGGTAACGACAGGGAAAGGACAGGTAACGACAGGGAAAGGACAGATAACGACAGGGCAAGAGGACAGGTAATGGCAGGGAAGTGGAAGAGAAAATTGAGGGGGGCGGCGGCACGAAAAAAGTGAATTTTAAGGGGGACTTGAACATTCCAGAGCCTCCAACGGTTTCCCTCAATGACACTTTTGGCTGAAAAGCCAAAATTATTTTTGTACGCAAATGCTCTTCTAGTCTCCATATGCTAGTGAAGTACGTAGTTATTGTCAAAGATATATACATGAGTAGTAAGATTATATTGACCTCCAGGACAAAATAAGAATTTTTACACCATTTTATTCATTTATCTAAAGGGAGCGAAGGAAAATTTAACCATCCATGTAACTAAAGTGTGACCCTGACCTATATACGAACTCACGCACGCGCAACAGGGGTTTGACGCAGCAGTGCATTGTCCTGAACTAAGCGGGGAAATTCCCTGCTGAGTCACACACAACATGTTTATACATGTACGGGAAATTCCGTGTGAGTCATCACCATCAAACTAGCCTATATAAAGGAGCTTTTTTTTTACCCCCGTTGTCAGTCAGTCGCGGAGTCTAGCTGATGTGAATTTTTTCTACTGCATGACTGAGGTCTGAATTTCCGGTAGGTTTTTTTCTGAACTCGGAGTTCCTATCGGTGCGAACTTGTTCACCTGATAGATAAAATTTTAGTAATTTCCTCTGAACTTAAAATGTGACGGAAGACCATTACTTCAAATAATATGAGACGTTTCAGATGAATGGTACTGATATCTAAAGTGTTCACTCTTTTATCTCTACGTACAAATGTAGTTCCTAAGTCGTTCTCTATTCTATTCCCACCAACAAAACATTCAATACTCATTTCATTGCGATCTTTATCAATACTTATGATAATATCACAAGTTGTTCTGTTATCTGTTTTCATAGCATAATATCCAACCAAATCGTCAAATTCATCTCCAGTAGCTAACTTTACACATCTAATGAGAACTGTACCATGTTGAAGTATTTTCATATTATCAGTCATCTGTTGATTACTGTCTGTAAAGTGAGAACAGCTGCCTCATCACCGACACTTTTCAGACCCAGTTTCTTTAAAGTTGTGTCCCAAAATAATCTAACTGGAACTCCGCTAGCTGTATACGAGCAATAATTCTCCCCCTCGTTTATCCACCTTCTTAGTGTATTATCTGCCTTTATTATTGTATTAAGAGGACTAATTTTAAGGTGAATCGGTATACCAAGAAGTGCAATGTATGGATTCGTAGGAGTAAGCCAACTACGAAAATCTAACAACTTGTACTTGTTAACATTGCTATCGAAATAAATAACATTTGGAGTTCCTGGTGGTTCAGCAACTCCACCACTAATTTCACTATCCAATATATCTAAGATGTTACGCGGCACATTATAAGGCATGAATTTCTGACTAGCCGAATCCCATGTCAGAGCAAAAGGAGTAGGATCATTCGAAGCCTTTGTGGCGTCAATTACAGTTTCATCAATGTCTTTAAGTTCGGAAAATTCTACAGCATGTTCGTGGGGTGGCGCCGCGGCATTGGCTAAAACGAAATATTTTTCGCGGTCTTTATAACGAAGGACGTAATCCTTATTATGATTAGCAGCCATCTTAGTATTATTGTTAACTTTAACATCACTCAGATCTTCAAGCTCAAGATTTTGCATACGAATTGTACCTAGACCGAAGCCACTTGGATCAGACATGATTAACCTATATACAGTGAAAAAATAAATAATACCTTGTAATATACAATACACAATCATGGCTTCAGCTATAGGAATGACAGTTCTCGGTGCTGTATTAAATGCAACGGCATTCACAGGAGGAAATATTATCGGACAAAAGCTTTCGGGGAATGGTGACGCTCTTATTGAAGAAAAGGTCCGACATGATAAAGCATTAGAAAAATTTGAACATGATCGCAATGTCTGGTCAGAAAAAAGATTACTACAGGCTGATTGGGAAAGAGAAAATCAAGCAAAGGACGCACATGCTGCAGCTGAGTTAAGAGATACAGATGCAGAAATCCTTGAAGAAGCAGCGGCGCAAGCCAACTATGCATCAGGTCGTTCCGAAGGGCGAAGCAGTTCAATTCTCAGATTATTATCAACCCAGTCCTGAGCAAAAGAAATATGAAATGATATACATTGCTGGAGGATTGGTCGTGGGATGGTTTATCTTCCGATAGGGTTACACCGGCCCCGCTTCGGGACTACAATAATTCAATACAAAAGCTAATTGGCCAGTTATTGAAATCGATCATGTTTCCATCCTGATCCGTTATCCAGATACGAATTGAATTCATGTAATCTCCCCCTTTTCTCAATGGCATAGAAATTGCTCCGTTTTTAAAATCGTAAGTAACCTTTTCACTTATTTCTCTCGTATCCCGGATGGGAAGTATTTGTAAACAGTTCGATACTTTCCCCTGTATGTATTCACCCGAACCAAATGAAACATAATTTCCAGTAACATCGACTACATCTGAATGAACTATATATTTAGTGACTGTTAAGAAATCCACTTTCTTCGGACTAATAGTACTTTTTATAACTGGGTTGTCCTCAGGTTTATCTGAAAAACCAACTACGTTGGCAAAGCTACCTGTAGCATTGAAATAAACTTTAACATCTTTAGCCAAAGTTAGAGAACGTGGTTTGTCGGCAGATGTTTTTCAAATTAATTTTTTGCTTCAACCCGATTGCTTTGTTTAACGTATCGATATTGTAGTTACCTGGACGTATTGATTTAGTCTTCTTCGGTTGGTCACCTTCTTGATATTTTATTACATTATTCGTCGATGTTATGTTATGCCATGAATTATATAGTCCGCACTCTAGCAGTCTTATCTTCGTAAACTGTGTCGTGTCAATACAAGGGTAAAAATTAACAGTAACAGGTTCACCTGTTTGACTTTCAATCCAAATGATCATTGTTGTGCGCTGTATATATTACTAAGTATAATTTTTGATGAATAATATTCCGAAGGTGCCCATTACGAAGTATAAGGTTCTGCAGGAATAATATTTTTCTGTTCAAGGAGATCTTTGGTTGCAACCGCGGCAGCAGTCGCACCGCCTAATTTTGCCAATCGAGTCAAATTTGGTCGACTTGGATCGCCAACCTCTATTTTCAGAAATTTGCTGGAGATCATAAGATATCCCATCGCTAGTCCTGCGATTACAATACCATCGTACATTGTGTTTACAACTGTTTTAATATCCATGATTGCTGACTAGTATATAAAATAGAAAAATAAAAAATAAAAAATATGGGGGGTTAATCCATCTCATACAATGTAGAGGAGCTGGCCCCCGGAGCCGCTTTCTGAGGAGGATCTTTCCGGGGAGGACAAATATGCCGAGCACGCCCCCAATATAGTCCTAATGCAGTCAATGAAACTCCCACAATTCCTAAAACAAGATAACATTTATTATACCAGCGTGATTATTATCACACTGTTCTTTCATTGTAGGCGGTAGGTCTGCTTCAGTCGCTACCGCATCGCTATCCCCTCCCTCCCCCTCCATTGCTTTTAGTTTCTTCTCCCTGTTTTGCCTGTTCCATTCCGCTAATTTCTTGCCCGCAGCAACTCTCCCTGGATGCTTCGGCGGTAACGTCACTTTCTCTATGTTGCGCTGTGGCGTAGGGAAGATCGTCGTTTCCGTTTGCGGTGTGGGGGTCGTCGGCGGGGCTTCTGACGGAGTCGTTTGCTGAGTCGGCGAAGTTGAATCCATTTATTTCAGGTACTATATTAAACCCGATTTTTTTAAAATTTAAATGTTTACCCGTAATTAAACCGGTGGAAATTAGAGCAATCAGGGGCCCCCATGTGTACCCTATCCGTCCTGATAATCGTTTTATTTCACTGTTTAGAATAAAATCCTTTTTAAGATCAGTGGCATAGTTATCTCGGTCATCGATCGGAACTACCTGACTTATTGCACGGGCTCCTAGATCTATGAAACTTTGAGTGATGGTATCACTTATAAGAGAACTGTATTTCGCTTCATAGACTTTAAAGGCTCGTGTTATGAATTCATCTTTCCACGTTTCCACTTCTCTAACTGTAATCTCCTTACCAAAAAATAACTTGCTTTGACCACTTGCGATGACACAGAGTATTTTTTCACGTTTCGTCTCTATTATGGATCGATTATTGTCCGACGCTGCGGTTGGCTCTTCCGTTCCGATAGGGGAACCGTTCCGATAGGGCGCTGTCGTATTTGCCGCTGCCGATGACTTTATTAAATTCTCCATTGTTTGCAGTATGTTATCTATTCTTAGTAAAAAATAAAAAATTCGTTTAAACCTGAATCCGAAATAAAGTATTAACATAGTCTGGAATGTTAGTATCGTTCCGATAGGGATTCCGACAGGGATTCCGGGAAAATTCTCCTCCATTTAAATCTATATGTATATAGAAACACGAATAATGAGTACAGACTTATTCCCAGTTGCTTTTCAATTGAATAAGACGAGCGTACCGACAGTACAGCATGCTGATTCCTCCCTTCCAAACCGGACGGGGGAATAAAACCTATTCTCATGGACTTAGAAATATATGTAACACCGACAGATAAATTTACTTTTCATCCAAGGGATATATTTAAAGATAATGTAATCACTCATCGATCAGCTAAAGAAAGTAATGTCTGGCTGGGCAGCCCGCATATGAAATATTGGGACCAGCAACTGAATTTCGCTGTATGGTGTAGCACTACTGGTTGTGGTATATCATTCGCCCATCTCGTCGGTTCCGAAGGGAAATTTCCTCCGCAAATACGATCATTCTGCCGTTTCCATGTATACTTTACAATACGTAGGATCCTTCACGAAATGGGCGTTGCACTTCCAGACGATACCCCCACCTTCAAAGCGGGCGACAATCCGTACAATCTCGTCCAATATGAACTTCTATGTACAGAATTTGGAAATATAAGTCCAACGAAGTCCGACTTTCGTTATCGAAAAGGTCAAAATAAGGGTCTTGGTTATGGATATGAATATTACACTAATCGCGGGCCCGTTAGACAGCCAAAAGCGATATACAACGGTCGGGACTTTTTCCTCTCCGCCGACGGAGGCGTTTTCTATACACATACCATTTTTGGAAAGAAAAAACATGTACTGCCCGACAAAGACCGACCACACTACTATTTCTTTCGAAATGATGGATCGGAGGGACAATACAATAGTTTCATTCCTCTGAAGGGAGACTCGGGACTAACAAAGGCCGGTCTCGCCCGCCTCAATGAAAGTCTTGAAGCCTACGTATATTGTATACTCAGCGCACAAGCAAATATTCTCAGTACCATAGTGGGCGATACTGGCAGTGCACAGCAAGTCTGAAAAGAATTCGGCGTTCTCCTCGAAGATGAAATTCTTATTACCGACAAAGTAATCAGTTATCGGGGATACCAAGACACAATAATGAATACTGGTGTAAAACTTGATATGGCAGTCTCGCCCAATTTACTTCTCTTACCGTCTGAGATGGTCATCCTTTCGGGCCCGGCAATCGCAGGTTATAATAATGAATTGCAATACGCAACAGAATCTATGACCTTCGGGGTGAATGGTGATATAAACACGGAAGTTCGAGAAAGTGCTGTACACGAGATGGAAGGGTGGGGGGAGGAGGGGGGGGATCCTGTGAAGTGGCAAGACGAGCCCGGAGAGTCACCTCACAATGACACGACTCGGGGGCCTCCCCTCCCCTCCCCAGAACGGGCAGCATCTGCAGACCCTATTCACGAATATGGTAAAATTGGTTTGTTATCTTTAGCAATATTCATTACTATTGTAGGTACTGGAATAAAGTCACTAAATATATAGATCCAGAGGAAATGTCAATATACGTAACCCCACCATTCAACATGATTATAACTGGACCGACATATTCTGGCAAAACAGAATTTATGTTGGACCTCCTCACCGGTCCGTACTTAAGGAAATTCGAATATGTGATATTCATTTGCCCAACATTCATGAATAATAAAGCGTATAATAGAAGATTCATTTTCACCGATGATAATGTGTTTATATTTCCAGTCGGACTCGATGCAGTGGATGATACATTAACCTACGTGCATAAAGAATGGGCTGGAACGAACACTTTAATAGTACTCGACGACTGCGCCTCGTCCAAAGATATGAAGAAGCGCAGTAACGTTTTAGTCCAACTTGGTTTCAGCGCAAGACATGACGGATTATCTGTCTGGGTTCTGACTCAACAATATACTAGTATTAGTAAACCATTTAGGGAAAACATACAGATGTTAGTACTATTTTACACACCGAACAAGATAGACAACAAAACTATTATAAAAGAATATGGAATGGAGGTGTCAGAACGGGAAGCCGTGGGCCTAATCAAGCAATTGAAAAGTAGGCCATTCAGTAAACTAGTATTTCGTTTACGGAATCCGTATGACATAAAATTTTTCGTATAATATAGCAATTATGGAAGCTGAAGCCGAAGGCACCCCCGAAGGTACTCTTAGAGAATTATATTACAACCCGAAAACTGGTTTTGGAGGTGTACAAAAATTGTATGACGCAGCACGGGCCAGCGGGTTAAAAATTACTAAGAAAGAGGTGCAGGAGTGGTTAAAAACTCAGCTAACTTATAATCTACATAAACCGGTACCTCGTACTCGTGCTACGGGCCGGCGCGTTTTTGTAACATCGATAGACTCTCAATGGCAAGCGGATCTCGTGGAATTCCCACCCCGTTCGCAAAAGAGAATCGTAACATTCGATACATGCTAACAGTAAATATGCATGGGCCAGGCCGATACAGTCAAAAACGGCTGATGATACGTTACAGGCGCTACAAGACGTGATTAAGAAATCTGGGAGAAGGCCTGACAAACTTCAGACAGATGAGGGACGGGAATTTACTAATCGAAAAATGCAGGGGTGGTTGGAGGAGTCAGGCATTCACTGGTTTCACACCTACAGTGACAAAAAAGCTAGCGTTGTTGAACGTTTTAATCGGACCCTCAAGACGATGATGTGGAAATACTTTACATATAAACAGACACGAGAATGGCTTTCTATTCTACCAGAACTTCTTGAGAATTACAACAACACCGTTCACGGAAGTATCAAAATGAAACCTGTCGACGTAACAGAGGAGAACGATTGGCAGGCATTTTATACACTATTCGGTCCTGAGTTGGCAGCCGGGGGAGTTAACCCTGAATTCAAGCCGGGAGAACGGGTTCGAATTACAAAATACAAGACCACTTTTAAGAAAGGATATTTACCAAATTGGACAGAGGAGATTTTCGTAGTTTCAAAAGTTGTGTATGCGGCTGGACTAGGAACGCCACCAGTTTACAAAATAAAAGATCTGAATGGAGAGGAAATACTCGGCACTTTCTACTCCGATGAACTTCAGAGTGCCCTTTCGGAACGCGACGAGCTGTACAGAGTAGAACGAATTTTGAAGACGAAAAAATTAGAGGAAAGAAATATTATCTGATAAATGGAAAGGTTATCCAGAAAGTTTCAATAGTTGGGAGCCAGAGGAAAATGTTATTAGAACTTCGTAAGTTCCTGTCCATGGTACTTGTCAAGTACTACGTAAGTACTAACTACGTAAGTATTTACGAAAGTTATTCAATAAGAACCATGGAAAAAGTCTTAATTTCTTGAAAGCCGAAAGTGTCAGTTTACCACCCCACTTCCACCCCCACCTGGCCAAGTATTTATCATGTACTGTCGTAAGTAATGTTCACTTATTGCATCTTTTTCGGCAGTATGTGGATGAGGTGGTATCTCAGTTCCTGAACATATTAAGTTTGCAAGATCTTCAAAACGACTTCTCATGTTACCACAGTCCGTTCTTTCGAGTCCCCCTTTTTCAGCTTTATCGATAAGTTCTGGTTGAAGTATAATGTACACAACTGACATGAGCCATAGACAAGTAACTTCAAAGTCCCCCCTTTTCATAATGTCAAGTGCTCGTAGGTCAAACGAAGCATTATAAGCACACACAGATTCACAAGCGTTAAGAAGTTTGTGTATGTTCTTGAGTGAGACTCGTGGTTGTTCTAGTTGTTCTTGTCCAGGTGGGAAGTACGCTTTTTCAAGTTCCTCCTCCTTGAAACCGTCTATTAAAAATCCTTGGCTGCCGCCGCTCCATGCAATTCCAAAGTCAAAAGCTTGTGGATATTCTACTGGCCCGACTGTCTCGGTATCAATTGTTGGATTAAGTATATTCTTGAGAACTTGGGGGTAAGAGCGTTCCGAATTACCAAACATGGAAGTCTGTAGTCGTGGCAAATTTCTAAGAAAGTCTGTTTGAACTTGTTGTGAATCTCTTCTAGTTCTTTTAAGGCGGTTATTTCATATTGTCTGGCTCGAGTCAACACATTCCGCCTGCAATAATCCCAAGGCATATCTTTGAATATGATAATGAAACTGGGTAAATGGTCAAATGCTCTAGAAACAATCTTTTTTTCTTCTGCTGCCACAGAAACGCCCCGGATTCGAGAAAAAGTCAGATGTTGAATTATGGAAGAGTCACAAATAATGTAGTGTTCTGAAGGGAGGCCCTCCCTCACCCAAGCCTGATATTGTAAATTAAGAGTATGTTCTATAAACTGTTTCTGAAAATCGGCAATCGAAACATCGACACGCCCATTATAAAAGTCGGCAATGTTGCTGGAAAAACTAGTGTCAAATTCTGGCACGTGACACGGATCCAAATTTATTGCATCGTAACTCTTACCACTTCCAGTTGGTCCATTTATGAATATGTATGACATTTTGGGGATACTATATCATAGAAAAAATTTTTTTAATTATTTTTATTAAGATATATACGATAATACAATGACAATCCTTTCTATTTCAGATGCAATAAAAATACTTGAAACCGGAGAAAACATCAAAATTGATGATGGAGGCAAATTAGTATTTGGTGAATATGTAGATCCTTTCATATACGTAGACAGTGAGCTAGAAGTAGTTTTCAACATCGGACCTAAGTACGGTTCGGGAGGAGATCCAGCTACATGTGATGGGGTGTGTGTCCGTTGGCAACCGAGTCTTCAAAAGTTTACCGATTTAATAATATTCCGTACCCTAGGTGAAAGTTTCGATGCAAGCGGGGCTAAAAGTTATGCTGCAAGCCTGGCCGCTCACTCCAAGAATACTATCGGAACCGTCACTGAAGGGAATCCTATCGGAACGACCTGCAGATTTTACAATCCATCTAAAGTGTATCAGAAGCGAGGGAGCGGGGCGCAGCCAGTTGCGTATTTTAAATTTCAGTTTAAAAGAGGGGGAGGGGCTCACGATTTCGCTACATGTATTGATATGGTTCAAGAAATTGACTGCGGTTTTAAAGCAGTGAGCCAATTGCCAGTCCGAGAAAATCCTGCTATTGTACCTCGTAATATCAGGAAAGGTAGTAAGATAGAATTCTTAGCATTTAAACCGCGATTAAATAAACGTGCTCTTTCTTTCACTGTTGAGAGGTTATTTTGTGCTGCGCCTAATAAACCAGAAATTCAAGATGCGGAAGAACTAGTCGACTTAGAAAGATTAGGTGAGATATATAAACAAATAAATGCTGACAAAATATTATAGTGGATTTTGATGAATTAGAATAGATATTTCTTTTAAGAAAATTTTTATGATATATATAGGACAGTACAATGGATCCAATCGTGAATGAATATAAGATAAACCAATGGGCGATATACTTGACCTCGATTTAAATAGAGGGCTAGACACTCAGAATTATCTGTATACCATGACTCACACAGATTTAACAGATTCTTCAGGTAAAGGTTTTACTCTAGAAAATCCCTTCGGTAAAAAACCATGGATAGATTTCAATGATCTTAGAGAAGAATTGGTGAAGAAATGGGAGAAGGTGCCGCCGCAGTTTATTCCAAGGAGACTTACTGTGCATTACAGCATAAAAAAACGTCGCTTACGGAGAGCATTCAAAGATGTAGTTATAGAAAAAAAAGATTTTTCCTACGAAGTCAAGCGAGTCGAGGATATCGCGCAGATTGATATCGAAGGTATGGCCAAAGAAAGAAAGATGTACCGTGTTTTTCAGAAATGGAAGTCAAATTCAAAATCCAAAAGATCAAAGTGTGCAAAATCGTACACACTATGTTAACTATAATGGGGGTATATACACAAAAGATAAGGGAGGGGCGGCAGTGAAAGAACAATTAGTAAAAGACTACAAAGATGGCTTGATAAAACTGAAGCTGTTGAGGGCTCTGGTCTAGTTCTCGAGGAGATACTTAATTTTAAAGTAAGACTGGTAGAATTACTACTTGGGGCTGGCCCCGGCCCCCAACTGCCGGAATGGTTGAAAAATAAGAAATGTGTGAGCGATCTGGTCCTACTCAGAGGCGCCGAGGACTGCTTCCAGTATGCCGTCGTAGCAAGTTTAAAGTTAGCCGACCCCGAGTTTCGTAAAAAGAAGGCTGGTAATACCAGAAAAAATTGGAATACGTACTCTCCATTTATAGCCGATTACTGTTGGGACGGCATTCCATTTCCAACACCCGCCGATGATACTATTTTCGAGCGTTTTGAGCGACAAAATCCGGGCATCAGACTCAAAGTATTTCAGATCTACGAGTCCGATCCCGACCCGTCGGGCATAACTGTGTTTTACGGAGCCCCTAACAGAGCCCCTTACGGAACGGTTCCGATAGGGGAAGGTGGAACCCGTCCCGGAACCGTCCAGACAGCGAAGATTTTACTAATAGTCAGCGCCGATGGCAACCCTTCGAGTCACTATGTGCCAATTACTGCGGAAAATCGCCTTATTAATTCTAATAATAATCGTAAGAATGTGCACAGACGGAAGTGTATTTGTACGGTTTGTGGAAAAGGATTTGCGTCAACAGGAGAGTTGGAAGAACATGAGAATTATTGTGGAACAGACACTGCCCAGCCAGGTTTTCCTAAGGAAGTATGTCAATTCGAAGGACATCGGAAGAAGGTCCCCGCCCCTACGTCGTCTATGCAGATACTGAGGCAATTATTGAGAAGGGGACCGGTCGACATATTCCAATTTGTCTTTCGTATGTTATGGTGGAACGGTGGGTGGGGGGTTCCTTCGGACGAGGCCACCCACTGTTTATGGTAAAAGAACATTCACGGGGCTCTCCTGTGTTACAGACTTTCTGAAGGATATGAAAGAACGGGCTGAGAATTATTCGAAATCGTATTATTTGAAAATAAAACCAATGAAAGATCCTTCTAATTACGGCAATCCAGTCTGTATTGCATGTGGAGAGCCGGCAGGATACCGAGACGGTGATGATACTTTTATTGTGAAAAGTGCCGCCCGTTGAGAACCATTCCTATCTACTTTCACAACCTCAAGGGATACGATGGTTCTTTTATTTTGAAAGAATTACATGAAATCGACGCCGGAGGGGGACCAGAGCCTAAAATCATAGCTAAGACGGGCAATGGTGGAATTATGGGTCTCTCGAAAACATTTATTTTTCACGCCTCAATTGTTGTCGATGGGAGATGGAGATAAAGAGACGCCACTTTTCTATAAAGTTTATGGACAGTGCTCAGTTGATGATGGGGTCATTGGCGAAGTTGGCAAAAACTGTGCCGGAGGATGGGTGGACGGCGGCGCCACTTTCGTACCCGGACATTCAAAGAGCGAAAGGTTTCTTTCCGTATGAATATTTAGATTCTCCAGAGTGATTGGAAGAAGAGGAGCTACCAACGAGACACAAATTTTATAGCGAATTGACGGAAGAGGGGATTTCAGAATCTGATTATGAGCATGCATTGAAGGTGTGGGATGAAGTGGGATGTAAGACGATTAAAGATTATATGGAATTCTATTGTGAGACTGACGTTCTACTTCTTGCAAATATATTCGAAAATTTCCGTGACACATGTTTAGAAGCATATAAGTTAGATCCAGCCCATTACATGTCGGCGCCCGGCTTGACATGGGATGCTATGTTACTTTACACGGGTAATAAATTTGGGCTCATTCAAGATGCTGAGCAGATGAATTTCGTACAGAGGGAATTCGAGGCGGTATCAGCCAGTGTAATATTCATTATTTACAGACAAATCATCCTGCTTATGCAACAGATGAGGTCGAAGGGGAAGCTGGTGGGAATTACGATCCGGAGAAACCAGTGACCGAAATAAAATATCTCGATGCAAACAATCTCTACGGCTGGGCAATGAGTCAGGATATGCCCACGGGCGGACTTCATTGGATGACGATGGAAGAGTGGAACGAATGGGGAGCGGGTTCCGGAGGGTGGGGACCTGGTTCCACCTTTCCACCAAGTTTTCTAGAAGTAGACTTAGAATATCCCCCCGAATTACATGAAGAACACAGCGATTTGCCATTAGCACCGCATCACTATGAATTTCCGAGGCAGGGCGGTCGACTGATTACAAGTGTGATGGATAGAGAGAGATACGTCTTACACTACAAGTTGCTGGAATTCTATCTTCGGATGGGAATGAGATTGAAAAAGATTTATCGGGTGCTTGCTTTCGATGAGGCTCCATGTCTCGCGAAATATATTGACTTTAACACTAAAATGAGGACAAAGGGGGGGACAGATTTCGAAAAGAATTTCTATAAGCTGATGAATAATGCAATGTTCGGTAAGACAATAGAAGATGTTCGAAAGTACAGAGACTTTAAATTTGTTTCGGACTGGAACGGTACGGATAGTGGCCGTAAAAAGATTCAGAAGTATAATCCAAAGATGAAACATATAACTTTCATAACTTCCGAAGAGGATGGTGATTCCTGCGACAGTGCCCTACTGGAACTGAAAACGGATGAGCATAAATATGTAAAACCAGTTTTCATCGGCGCCGCAGTACTGGAACTTTCTAAGCTGCTTATGTATGAGACGCATTATAATTACTTTCGGGTCAAGTTCCCTGGAATACGATTAGCCTACATGGATACTGACAGTTTTGTTTACAGTGTACCGATCCCGGATCCGGACGTAACTTTCAATGATATAGTCCGAGAAGATGTTGAAAAGAATGGTGAGAAGTCTATATATGATACTAGTGGGATGAGTTCCGCAATAGCCCCAACTTTCCGAAGATTAATAAAAAGTGATAGGTAAATTTAAAGATGAGTTGAATGGTGAACCTATTCTTGATTTTGTCGGCATACGCTCGAAAGTGTATGCTTTTCGAACTCCCGTTTCCGAGACGAAAAAAATAAAGGGGTGAAAGATGTTTTGTGTTAGAAAACATTTGAACTTTGAAGATTATAAAGATCTGTTTGAAACTGGGAAGGAGCCCGAGCCGGCACAATTTGTACAGTTTGTACGGAAAAAGGCTGGAGAAATCCGTAGTGAAAAGCGTAGTAAAATCATGATGGCGCCAAATGATATCAAGCGTGTGCAGCTATACAATCCAGACACGGGCGAATGGCTGGCAGAAACATGGCCGATAGGAATGACGGGTCATGGTTTAAAATTGTAAAGACTTTAATCTACTATTTTCAATAGAGACCAGGGCATCACTGATAACATAAATGTGGGCAAATATATTATCATTGTGAGTGTCATCGCCACCCGACGCGGTATCTTTCTTCAGGATCTCAAGTTGAATTCCGTCCTTTGTGTTCATTACTTTTAAACCATTTCCATGAAACTCAATATCTTTAAAACTACGCAGATCGATAAACAGACAGAATTTATTCTTCAAATAATCGACCTCATCTATATCAATTTCACACCAATCTTTATCTTCAGCAAAATACCGTCGCACCTCTCGCCAAAATTGTCTTGGTATCATCTTCTGAGCGTACACTTTATTTGCAATGCCTTCGATTGATACAGACACAGATTCAATGGATGGGTTAAAGAAAAGTTCACTGTTCATTTCTGTCTGATTCTGATTTTTAGTGAAGAGTATAGCGATACCTCTAATGCTACGTCGTGGTACATTTATATTTTCATTGATAACCGTGTCCGATTCTTTGAATGGGATTGTTCTAAAATAATGTATATGCTCGTAAAGGTAACTTTTCCCACTGTTGTAATAACCAGCAGTTGACCTCGCGAGATCTAGGTCAGAAATTGTCTCGTATTCCATTTGAATGTTTTTTAATTTATAATTGGTTGTAACAACCTGATTACTGACAAGTAATTGGGGGGCGGGTGCCAACGTAATTTCTCATTCAATATGACTCCCTAACGCTTTTGGATATGCAACTCCATGACCTGTTATTAGGGGATGAGACAGATGAATAGCATATTTTGTTCTATATGTGTTGAGAAGTAAAATATCGCCCAAAACGGCAGTGTCTGCATCTTTCGCAACACTTCTCAATTTTCTTAGATTTTCGTTCTGAATTCCGTACAGTGTCATGTTCGTTCTCTCCTTTTTATGTTTGAAGAGATCACGATAGCATTCAATAAAGTTATATTTACTCAAATCGGAAAGTGTCTGACCCTCAAATGTGAGTTTCATACGCTCCACCAAATTTTTTGCAACATTTTGTACTACTCGGTTATATTCATCTCCCATTACTTCGAGATCAAAAACCAGGTCGAAAGTATCTGGAACTAAGAGTACTCCGCTTTCTAACTTCGGACATCGTATGATAAGTGTCTGGCCTGGATCTGCCTCACTTGGATTATGAGCAATCACGTGATGAGTTCTTTCTGACTTTGTTCCATTCGGTATTCGGTTGGTGAAAGTCGGTGATAATGTTCTATCGTACCCCATTTTCGTGTAATGTATATAGTAGAAGAAAAAAAGAAAATTAAGTTTCACTTCGTGTATATAATGACTTAGAAGAAAAAATCACATCTTTACATAAATATTTCCGTCTGACTGAAATATAAATCGATTGCCTGTGTCGCGAATCAATCGAAGAACCCAATATTCTTGGAGATGATGAGCCTCTTGGTCATCCTCAGTATCCTGGAATACAGCTATGAATTCTAGTCGCTTAAAGAAGTTAGTCTTTTGACATTCCTTGATGAAAGCTAAAATGTTATGATACAGATTATCATCTTTGAGTCGGACACCTGGATTTGCTCGAAGTATATGTCGATTTACTCGTCGGAGTTTGCACCATTCCAATTCGACAGAGAAACCAAACAGGTCTTTATTTTTAGAAAGAAACTTTGCAATATTCTTTTCACCAAACATGTCGATGCTGTAGGGGAGTGTCATATATTAATACATAATTTTATTTATAATGACTAATGTTAAACCAGTTAAAAATATCCATAGCTGTTCTCCGACAAATCCGACAACCGATCCTGCTGTTTTTAATAGAAAACTGACAAGGGAGCCGATTAGACCGGGTATTGCAGCAGCACTTTTTGCGGCCAAGGTTTTTAACCATTCACCAAATTGCTTTACAATTTCTTTCGCTTTTGTATATACTTTGGGCGGACCTGAACCTCCTGTGTTTGCTCCTGCTCCCCCTGCTCCCGCTCCTCCTCCTCCTCCTCTAGTCACAGCCAGGGCAATTGTTGATATTGTCATTCCAAGGGCAGTCAGTATTGCAGCTATTGTAATACCATTTCGTTTAAATAATTCTGTCAGCTTCAGTCTCAGTGATAATTCTGGATCGGAAATTACATCACGAAGAGACCTAGTCGTAGCCAGACTTTCACGTGCCTCGCTAATCTTACCATTTTCGTATTCAATTCGATTGTCAATTTTAGCTTCTCTTGTTATGAGTTCAGCTAGTAGTTTCTCGGCTTTTTCTTTTGCTTGGGTGTGTTCTACAGGAATTTCCTCTAACTGTTTTTCAACTTCTCTTTTCTCTAGCCTTATTTTAACTTTTTCATTGTTAAGGTCGCTAATACGCATATTCGCAATCTTTAATTCATCATTAATAGCTCTATATTCTGGGTTTAGATTGTTCCATTGTTCGATTTTATTTTCAAAAGCTTGTATTTTATCTGCATTACCAGAAGCATCTTGCCGTAACTCTGTCAGTTTATCTTTGTATATACCCATGTCTTTTGGCGTCATCTTCTCAGCCGGTATTTTATCGTTTTCCACATCTACAGAATACAATGTACGACTCACATATTCGGGCTCACTATATTTATATACTTTATTTACAAATTCAGAACCTCCTGCCTTCTTTTTTAATGTGGATTTCTCTAAAAATCTACTTCCTTTATCTGTTGTAACTCTGATGTTTTTATAATACAGATCATTACCAATAATCTTAGCATTTATAATCAATTCGTCTCGTGCATACTGATCAGTAATATTATATTTGTCTAAGAGTTGTTCAGCCATATCTTGTGTAAGTTCTCTTCTCTGTCCAATCAAACGATCAACCTTTGGGCTAGCAAGGAAAGGATCAGCTTCTGCAAGAGCATTATCATCGTCTATAAAGAATGTTTCAGCAGTAGCGTCATCATCATCATCATTTAAATTTGCATCATCGAAATCCTGGAGTGGTATATCTTCTCCTCCTTCTGCCATATTGTATTTCTATATTACTACAATTATTTTTTATCATCCCTTACATATACAGTAAAAAAAATGCACATCTCAGTTGTTGAAAGCGTTGAACAATTGGCTGATTACATAGAAAGAACAAGTGCTGCATATCGACGAAGTTATAAATTAATGGGTCGAATTGATATGGCTCTTAATATTACTAAAGGAATTCTTGTAAGTTCTGCTGTAATAGCGGCAATTCCAACAGTTCCAGTTCTTTTAGCTTTAACTCCTATACCAGGTGTTGTTATTGATGTAATACAAGGAAAAACAGGAGTATCAAAAAGAAGAGAGAAATATAAACATTATTACGTTCAATATAAACAGCTGCTTACACAAATACAAGAAAAAGGTGCAACAACAGAGGCCCCGGGGTCAGAACTTATTCAGAACATATTTCATCAGGCGCTAGAAATACAAAAACAAGAAGGATTTAGTCCGCCGCTGGAGCGATATCTACGATATTATGGATTGAATGGATATGAAAGTTAGTTCGTACCGATAGGAACTCTCGTGTTCAACATCAGCTAGACTCCGCGACTGACAACGGGGGGTAAAAAAAAGCTCCTTTATATAGGCTAGTTTGATGGTGATGACTCACACGGAATTTCCCGTACATGTATAAACATGTTGTGTGTGACTCAGCAGGGAATTTCCCCGCTTAGTTCAGGACAATGCACTGCTGCGTCAAACCCCTGTTGCGCGTGCGTGAGTTCGTATATAGGTCAGGGTCACACTTTAGTTACATGGATGGTTAAATTTTCCTTCGCTTCATGTAGATAAATGAATAAAATGGGGTGTAAAATTCTTATTTTGTCCTAGAGGTCAATATAATCTTACTACTTTCATGCTCTTTATTATTATATTTAGGGCTCCAAATTTATCTTGCCAACAGAGGATAGTGGGCGCTGAATATTATTTTCTACATTGTTGGAGCCCAAGAAATAATATTGATAAAATATTTATCTTCCGGCCTCCACCACCATTAATTATGCTCGTTCTCTCTCAACTTCACGCCTTCAAGTAGTAAGATCATTGACCGTCTGTAGATTTCAGAAAGGAACGGCGCTCCACAACATATTGCCGTACATTTTTACATGACTAATGATAGGACAGCAGGTCAAAGCATGAATATCTCTTCATGTCTAAATATATAACCATATATAACCATATTTTCAAATTTAGAGGAGCTTTGTGTAGCTATTACGAAACTGTTCACTGAAAACTCATCCAAAGGTTTATTACTTACTTTTTTATATTTTATCTCAATAGTAACAAAGTGTACAGGCCTAACACCTCCAATAAATGGTATAGTTGAGTTATCGAGCGGCCATGGATCTTGTGAAAATAACGTTGCATATGGATCACTATGTGAAGCAAGTTGTGACGTAGGACATTATCTCTCTAGTAACCAATCATCGATGGAGTGTACACGTGACAGCGACACGACACTTGTAGGAACCTGGTCTGGAACGATGCCAGAATGTCTTCGTAAGTTGTGACGTCAGTCTTAATTGGATTTTGTTATAGGACGTCCAGATAACGACAAGAAAGACCAGAAATGCTGTATATCGAATACATAACGAGTTAGTGAGGTAAACAAGGTAACTAATTACTGTGTAAATATATTACAGTTTTATCTAAAACGTGATGAGTACTCTGAGATGTTGGCATCTTTCATTTTTCTTTTTTGACAGCTGTGATATGCACTCTTCCCTTTGTTACCAATGGTTACATCGTGGGATGTGATATAAAAGTGGAATACTCCACAGCTTGCCAATTTAAATGCAATCTTGGATTTTCAACTACAAACGCCGAAATCTACTCAACCAGACAATGTCAAGCCGATGGAACATTTGGCGACTTTCAGTGTGACGGTATTATTCTATTATTTAAAACCATTTTCGGTTATTAGACAGTACATCCCACTTGTGCCGAACTTACTTACAATGAAACTCCATGAGTTACAGAATCAGGTGTATAATAATAGATGCAAATACACAACAAATATACCAGATATATTGATTGATGGATACATTGTTTTCAATCATCCTGTACATTGTAAATTGTGCATGTACATGATTATTAAGGGGTTTTTGGGACGCGATATCAAAAAACACTTGTACTCATTGCAGGACATTTGTGATATTAACTTATTGATAACACTGTTAAAATGCTTTTAATGGCGTCACTTATATCTATTCAGTTGCGGTAAATTGCCCAGGCCCACTTTCACTTAACAACGGCTTTGTTAGCCCAGCTGTCTGCAGTAATGACACTACAATACCGTATGATACTCTCTGTCATCTGACTTGTAAGTCTGGTTTTGAGCAATCTGGGGCGTTCAACAGACACTGTACGGAAACAGGAGTCTGGCATGCCCTGACCGATACTGTTTGCACAGGTAAACAAAATGTTCTACAGATTTTTAAAATTCATCTTTAAGAGTAGATGCAATGTAAAATATAGGCTTGACTTAGACTGTACGTGGATTTTCAAAGATATCTTCAATGCAAAACTTTAATCTTGTATCTCGATTCACATGTTTCCCTTATTATTTGAATACCAAATAAAAACTTAGAATTGCACTCGCTTTTACAGATATCAATGTAAATCGAAACATAAATTGTGCTGCATCTTCATCTAAAATAAGCATTCATCATAATGAGTGATTTCAATTTCTTTGTTTCGTTCAAGATGTTGAATCACCGAAATTCAATGTGACTTGCCCTCAGTATATAACAGTGGAATCTGACGTTGGCAAGACTTCGGCATACGTCTTATTCGAGGCGCCATCAGCCACTGACAATTCAAACAGTGTTACTGTTAGTCGGTAAGTAGTACCATAACGCAGAGAGAGAGAGAGAGAGAGAGAGAGAGAGAGAGAGAGAGGGAGAGAGGGGGGGGGAACAAAAACGTACAAATTTTATTCTGCGTCTACATTTGCCGCAGATGATAATATCTGTACCTGCCAATCATCAATTTAGATTAATTTTCTTGTTTAAATGAACTTTACATTCCAAGAGTCAGCAAAGTTCAAATGGCGGAAATGTCTATTGTTGTGTGGGACTGGCACCGTTCTACGGGTATTTTAATATCTTCACCGGAGGCAGTTGACGGCTGTGCAGTTAGAAGCTTAAGAAGGTCTCGTACTGCTCCTGAGAGGCCAAACCAAGTGTCGACAGAACGGATGTTTGTCGTCGAGTATCGGGAATCAAGCGACAAATGTGCTCGGTAAAGGATTGGCAATACCGACCACTAAAAGTGCGACTAGAAAGTCGGGCGGCGGGAATTGGCAACAGGTGTATCTGATAAAGAGCTGACAATTTTCCAGACATTAAGATGGTGAAAAAGGATGTCAGGCGGTGGGATCAGGGTACAGGTGTCTTGTTAAAGACTAATAATCTTCAGTACTACAAGTACGGGTATTTGAATGTCGGATGGCGGCGATTGGATAACAGATGTGCTAAAGGGCTACAAATTTCCCGAACTTAAATCGTGACGATTGGAGTTGCATTCAATGGGCTGCCGGGGACAGGTATGCTGGGAAAGAGGTTGAAATTTTCCCGTACAAAAAGCGCGTAGATTGGAATCGCTGTCAACGGGCGGCAGACCATAGGTGTGCCCGGAAAAGGGTCGACATTTTCCGTACCAAAGAATATGGATTGGAATGGCTTTCAGCGGGCAGTCAGCGAAAGGTAATACCCGGAAAAGAATTGACAATCTACCGTACCTAAGGGGAGAACCATTTGATTTCTGGGGGGGGGGTGGGGGTGGAGGAAGTGGGTATTGGAGCAATTTTTTTTCCTGTCAGAGTGACAGCATTTTTTTTTCTACTGTCAGACCTGCATCAATTTTTTTTTTCAAATGTAGTAGCAGTGCAATTTTTTTTTAATTGGTCATCAAGTTTGTAATGCGCTGTATATAAGGGAGTCGTCATTATTTACGGCCTGAAACTCCGAAATTTCGAGTGACCCCCCCTGCCAAGCATGATGAATTTGAGTAACCTCCCTCTCTTACTCTGAAATTTTGACTGATCCCCCTACTCAGAAAAGTTAAATACCAATACATGTAATTGTAAAATTTACAAAATACAGCAACAGTAAAGACCTTTCAAATCCTGATGTACCCTGCTAGACTATCATCAGTTATCTCATGATGGTTCAAAAAAGGTGAACCCATCACGCAGCATCTAACCATATAGGATGGTTGGATGGGTATTATGACAGGGTTTTCACTAGGATATCTGACCAGGCAGAATTTGAAAGTACAGGGGGGGGGAACACGCGAGAGGCTTAGAGGGAAAGTGTCACAGGGGCTTTCCCCTATCTTGCATGGAAATTTTGTAAGATATTGATGTGTGCAATGGTGCAGTCTGGTCCAATCTGAGATGTGATTTTAATTTTTTTACTTAGTGAAACTGTTAGAATACCCCAAGGGGGAGAGCACGAGAGGGGGGTTCCCCCTCTCGTATTGGAAATTTTGAGAAATTGATGTGTTTAATGGTGCAATCTGAGAGGAGTTTCAGTTTATTTTGCACTCGGTAAAACTGTTTGAAAATGACATTGAACACTGATATTTTTTACATTTTTTGCATGATCAGTGTTTGAGTCACAATATTCAACAACCAAACAATGACAATACAATTTGTGAAAAACAGTTCTGTATGCCAGAGACTGAAGACAAATGAATATACAGGAACGGAAAATCTGTGACCTTCTTGTGTCATTTCTCCAGCTGCCAGCTTCTAATGAAAAGCCTGAACATGGTATGTTTAACTGTCAAAATGGTCATTGAACTGAGGTAAATTAAAACATGTTTCTGTGATAATAAAGGATGAATTCACAACAGTTCAGTTTTGTCCTTGATCCTGTGAAAATTTTGAGAAATTGATGTGCGCCACGATGCAGTGTAGTGCAATCCGAGAGGTATTTCAATTTGTCTTTTACCAGTAAAACTGTTAGAAGGCATCGATGTAAGTTCTCAGGGAAGATGTTATCTTTTATGGTCAGAGAAACAAGGCTCACACATTGTACTTCATTATATTTGTTGTTCGTCAATTTTTCATTGTCAAGGTACATCTTT
Organism: Ptychodera flava; assembly: GCF_041260155.1. NCBI lineage: Eukaryota > Metazoa > Hemichordata > Enteropneusta > Ptychoderidae > Ptychodera > Ptychodera flava. Next base: position 3,200,211 of record NC_091931.1, on the reverse strand, counting down.
CTAACATATTTATATTGAGAAAATAATATATTGGTTTTAACACTAGTTTATTGACTCCTGTCTTGTGTTTTAAATTTTCACAATTTACAGAAGTCAAATAGTCCTCTTTAGACAGTGCCTATGCCATTGAGATATTGCAACAGAAATCCTGAAGTATGATTTCTTGGGTCAGAAAAGGGAAGGAAAATATTGAGTGTACTTAGGTGTAAAGTAGACCTATGAAGTGCATGCTCATATCATAAGTGCTAGGAAAAAAACATAAGTATTGCTTGTGGTAAAAACATTTGCGCCGCCTATGGCGGCGCGCCGGCAAAGAATACATGAGGATAAGGTTTCCAAATTTTGCTAATTTCTGGTGCATTGTGACAATTTTTTTTTTCACTTCTGTCTGTCATGACAATTTTTAGCTCCGCTGTCAGCGACGCGGAGCTTATCAAATAGGTTGATTTTCCGTCGTTGTCCGTCGTCGTCCGTCGTCGTCCGTCGTCGTCGTCGTCGTCCGTCGTCGTCGTCCGTCAACAATTGCCTTCTCCTCTGAAACCGCAAGTCCAATTGCTTTGAAATTTTATATGCAGTTCACTTGGGGTGACCTCACTTAAGTTTGTTCAAATCGTGGTGAAATTTGCATATTTGTATTTTTGGGGCATTTTTTGCTGTTTTTGGTAAAAAAATCTTCTTCTCTGAAACCGCTTGTCCGATTTCTTTGAAATTGATATGCAGTTTACTGAGGGTGACCTCATTTAGATTGTTTCAAATCTTGGTGAAATTTGCATATTTGTATTTTTTAGGCAATTTTTGTCATTTTTGGTAAAAAAATCTTTAAAAATCTTCTTCTTCAAAACTACCAGTCAGATAGCTTTGATATTTGGTACATATGTCCTTAGGGATGATCTATTTCAGATTTGTTCAAATTGTGCAGAAATATGCAAATTTGCATTTTTAAGGCAATTTTTGCCATTTTGGTCAAAAAATGTATTTCTCAAAAGGTCTTGGTCTGATAGTTTTGAAATTTGGTATACAGGTTTCTACAGATGAGCTAAGTAATATATTGAAATTATTGTGAAATCTGTAATTTTGTATTTTTGGGGCAATTTTTGCCGTTTTTGGTTAAAAAATGTGTATTTCCAAAACAACTCATTTGATAGCTTTGAAATTTGGTATACAGGTTCCTACAGATTAACTAAATTATTTATTGAAATTATGATGAAATCTGCAATTTGCACTTTTGGGGCAGTTTTTTTCGTTTATTGGTCAAAAAATGTGTATTTCCAAAACTACTCATCTGATAGCTTTGCAATTTGGTATACAAGTTCCTACAGATCACTTTAATGATATTTATTGAAATTATGATGAAATCTGCAATTTTGTAATTTGGGGCAATTTTGCCATTTTTGGTCAAAAACTGTGTATTTCCAAAACTACTCATCTGATAGCTTTGAAATTTGGTATACAGGTTACTATAGATTAACTAAATGATATTATTGAAATGATGATGAAATCTGCAATTTTTATTTTGGGGGCAATTGTTGCCATTTTTGGTCAGAAAATTTTATTCTCAAAAAAACTACTCATCAGATAGCTTTGGTTGACATGTTCTTAGGGATGATCCGATGTGATATATTCAAAGTATGATGAAATCTTCAATTGTGTATTTTTGCAGCTATTTTAGCCACTTTTCTCTGGCCACTGCATTGAGCTATCAAAGATTTCCACCTTCTTCATCACATGTGTCAAAAAAAGTTATTCTCTACATAAACCACGGCGGAGCTATATCGGCCGCTAGGTCGCTTGTTTTTTTCTCAGGCCATGACAGGATCAATTTTTTTTCCTTCTATCTCACCTGGTGACAATTTTTTTTTCTCAAATCCTCCATATCCCCCCCCCGAAATCAAATGGTTCTCCCCTAATGTCCGTGAAATTGAATGACTATGAGCGGGCAGCTTGCGACAAGTATGGTATGCCGCAGCAGTACTACCAATCTCCAGTCAGAAAAGTAAATAAAGTTGGGCGGCGTGAATTTTCTGACCCGTGTATAGAGCCGACAATTTTCCTTACACAAGTGCGTGAATAAGAAGAATGTCAGCGGCGGGACCAGGGTAACTGATTGTCCGATGAAAGACTGATAATTTTCGGTACCACAAGTACGAGTAATTGATTGTCGGGTGGCAGTGATTGGACGACAGGTGTGCTGATTAAAGGGGCGACAAAGTCCCCGAGAATGTGTATTGGAACGGCCTTCAGCGGGCAGTTAGCTAAAGCTTTACCCAAAAAAGGATTGACAATATGCCCTATCTAAGGTCCGTGAAATTGAATGACTCTGAGCGGGCAGCTTGCGATAAGTGCCCGGTAAACAGCCGACTATCTTCCATACCTAAAGTGCGGGAATTTCAATAGTCATAAACTGGCAGAAGCCGACAACTATGCCGTTGCAGTAATACCAATATCATGTCAGAAAAGTAAATAAAGACAAAAATGAACAAATTTTATTCTGCGTCTACATTTGCCGCAGATGGAAATATCTATACCTGCCAAACATCAATTTAGATTGGTTTTCTTTTTTAAACAAATTTACCTTTCAATGAGTCAGCAAATATTAAATGGTGGAAATGCCTATTGATTTAGGGGAGTGGCACAGTTCTACGGGGATTTTACTATCTTCCCGGAGGCAGTTGACGGCCGTGCTGATAGAAAAGAAAGTCTCGTACTACTCCCGAGTGGTCAAACCAAGTCTTGACAGTACGGATGTATGTTGTCGAATATCGGGAATTAGGCGACGAATGTGCTCAATATAGTGGGCAACACTGCCAATTAAAATTGCCGAGGACTAGAAAGACGGGCGGCGGTAAATGGCGACAGGTGTATCCGATAAAAAGCTGACAATTTTCCGGACATAATACGCCTGAATAATAATGTCAGGCGGCGTGACCAGGTTAACAGAAGTGTCCGGTAAAAGGCTGACTGGCTTTAGTACCACAAGTACGGGTATTTGAAAGTCGGATGGCAGCGATTGGATGACAGATGCGCTGATTAAAGGGGCGACAAATTTCCCGTACTTAGAGTGCAACCATTTGGATTACATTCAATGGGCTGCCAGGGACAGGTCGGGAAGAGGCTGAAAATTCTCGAGCTTAGCAAAATTATCAACACCTATCAGTGTCGTTGTAAACTACCAAGAAAGCTATGGGTTGGCTCGCAGTGGTACTGTGGCGGTGACCCTTGACCCGGGCACGTTCGATGGACGCCACTAGTACCACTGCAATATCACAGCTAAGAATTACTATAAATTTGCGCACCTATGGTTTATAAAATTGTCACATCTAGTGCAGGTCTTCCAAGAATTTGTTATAATTATGTCATGATCGTGTCCGGTGGCTTTACTTCAGTGTCACTTATATTAACCTGAACTAATCGGGTCAAGGTTCTGCAGAAGTGATATTGAAAATGGGTCAATTGAAATAACGTGGAGCCAATTCCTAATTTCTAATTTCGATTTGCTGTTTAACATGTTGCATAACTAGAAGTTTTGTCACTGAGGTCGCTATTCGTATTCACGAAAACTAACACCAAATTTAGTATTTCACCCAATATGTAATTTCCATTGGCATTATTGATTACAAATAAGGTTGGCCGCAAAAGATACCGTGCTGAACGTGTCGTTCTTAATGGAGAAATAGAATGCTAACAGAGCAAATTCAAGATCGACTTTGGTCCAATTTTAATGTAAATGGTCAAGTGAACCGATGAAATCATGAAATTAACCCATATTTCGCCTTTCATGTTCCGATTTTAGGGTGAAAAAATGGTTGGCCGAATAATGTAACGGACTGCAGCAAATCCGTGACAAATAGCATCCATCCCTTCTGATGTCGTGATTCTTGATATATCATATTATAAAACACTGGTTTTGACATTTTCGATTTGAAATTTCGTTGATCTAAGTCGTGACAATGCCCGGTCCTCAAACGTTCACAGTGAATAAAACAGAAGGCAGATGCAATATATACATCAATACGACGGCACCAGACTTTAAATCAAATAAGTCAAAACGTTGTTTTAGCGTGACCAATCGCGTCCAGGTGATGTGTCCTCTTTCAGCTGTTCTGGGCGATCATCAGGGTAGATATATTACTGGGCACATTGCGTTTATTCCTTCTGGCCTATTCAAATTTATTATTCAATAAGGCCAACTCTCAATCGCTTCTTGCATGTGAGTTTGACCCAAAGAGCCCTCTATCGTTAGTTTGATTGAAACAGGGCATGGCAGAATATAAGGGGCGATCATCATTACTATAAGGCTTTGCTACAAAGTGAGATTATTTAATGTTTCTGTACTGTGGACGAAAAAAACAATTCTCCGCGCTGTGTAAAAATCTCCGTGCTGAGGGAAATATATCTCCGCGCTATGTAAAAATCTCTGTGATGTTTGAAGGGAAACCTAAGTCCAGGCAATGTCACCATTTATCCCTTCAAATAAAATGCAGCTCAAATTTGCCACATATTTGCACGCGCTAATGCGACAAGAGATGTTGAAGTAGACGAACTCAAACTTAAATCCCATAGGTACGAAAGGGCTAATTGGAGTGAGTTTGACCCAAAGCGCCCTCTATCGTTAGTTTGATGGAAACGGGGCAGAATACAGGGCCATCATGTTGCTAAAAAGGCTTTTCTACAGAGTGAGATTGTTTAATGTTCTCTGCGCTGTGTGAAATTTATCTTCGAGCAGTGTAAAATTTATCTCCGCGCTCTTGGAAATTCTCCGCATTGTGTAAAACCTCTGCGCTGTGTAAAAAAAATCTCAGCGCTGTGTAAAAATCTCTGCACCATGTAAAAATCTCCACCCTGTTGGAAATTCTCCGTGCTGTTTGAAATTTCTCTCTTCTGTTTAAAATTTCTCTGCATCGTTTCAATTTTCTCTGCTCAGACATAATTCTCCACACTTTCAAATTTCTCTCTACTGTTTGTTCTCCGCGCTATTCACTTCTGTGACTGTATAAAGAGAAATGAGGGCAACTTCACATGTATGTATTAGCATGTAAGTCGAGCTCGACGAAATCTCCGATATATATTGGAAAATATTTATCCGCGATTTGACAAATCTATAGTATCGTCCGTTTTCGAAGTAGGTGTCGAACTGACGAAGTCGTGCTTGCTCAGATCTGTCAAAGTGATGAAATCTTCGATATAAGCTTAGGCCAAAAAAAAAAAAAGAAATGTTTCTGGTCAGGCCTTTCTTTAAAAAATGGTGCGGCGACGCGGTTTTTTTTTTTTTTTTTTTTTTTTTCCTCCTCCTCAAGGAGGGAGCAGGGTCAGTTAAAGCGCCAAAGCTTAGCGGCTAATTTGCATAATCACTTGCATATCATTAATTTATATTTGCATATGGATGTAAGCTTGCACATGCATCCACACATACATGTACACTCACAACAAAATGCAATGGTAACACAAAAGTGTGCAGTTTGAACATCATGGAAACTCTTTATTACACTTAAATAAATCATCATAGTATTGTAATTACAATTGCAATTAAAACAGAAGATTCAGATTGAAACTTTGAGAGCAAGAAATGGTTCGTCTCATTGGAGTTCATTAATACATATATTGCTAATAATTGTCAAAACTTGCCAACAAAGAGGAAAATTCACAAGTTTAAGCTTTACACAATTCAAATGCAATTGAATTTTATATCATTTTTGAACGACAATCACCGCGAATAATTTTTCATCACGGGGATAGATTTCAACCAGCGGCCCCCCCCCCCCCCCCCCACTCCCCGCATAACTTCTACTTCCACTGAACATCGTCGTTCGATTCTTGATTTTAAAAATACCACCAAGATGATCACAAGACATGAACTTAGTACAACTAGAATCCCTCGAAAATCAGGTGTAAAATCTTTCAGAGAACGTGTCAGAGTGGAACCACACGCGACGCCAGGATCAATGTCAACACGTTATGAACCTGTCGACCAACATGGCCGCCGCCATATTGAAATTTATGCAATGTGAACTCGATCGCGATCGTGATCGTACTCAGACAAAACTCATCGTTGTACAATCATAATCAACCTCACCAGTCAACTCTTGTTTCTTTTGCGGTCCATTTCGTTGATCAAAGCATGGGAATGTGATCAAAGGCCCTGCTGCTACAGGCCCTGCTAGTGCTACACCGCCTACCTCTGTGAACACTTGTCCGCGATGTATACTGTCTTTGTTGGTCGTAATACTCGTTCTGGAATGAAAATTTGTGAACAACCCAGCCGATTCTTCTATTGTTTTAACGTTCCTCTCAACACTTCCGGACAACTTATCTGATGCATACCATACTTCACACCTTCCACTCTTTCACCAGGTTAAAAGTTGCAGTGAGCGCTTATGTGTAGACAATGCATGCATCAGCTGGTAGCTACGCAGAGCGTGTGAACTAAGGATGGCGGGAATATTTTAAAGCGTAGCGGGGAGAATCAAAGCGTAGCGGGGGGGGGGGGGGGGGGAGGCGAAAGCGTAGCGGGACCGCTATGGCCTGGGGATAACACTGAGTTTTGTAATTTTATCAATATAGTACCATTTAAACTGTTCATGCAGTCACTGATCATGTGCCCCAAAGAATTTTCTTTCTCTTCAGCCGTTTTGGTTTGGTGTTATAGTAATCATTATGTAGTTTGCCACACAGCCGCCGGCCTCAAACCAGGAAAAAAAAAGGGTGACGCGCTGTTGTTAAAGTGACGCGCGCGCTGACCAGAAACATTTCTTTTTTTTTTTTGGCCTTATATTGGATATTTACCGGCGATATTAAAGATCTCGTATCATCTATCGCTGTAAAGAATGTATTTCGTGGAAGACCAGCCAAAACATTTTTGGCCTGTGAAATTCCAAAATCAAATTTCTTACATAATCTTAACTTCGACTTCTTAAATGTCCACACGAAACTTTCATACACATAATCACTAGCAGGACTTCGTCGAAAGGACCGATCGGATATCATTGGGAGTTTCTGGGAAGGCCTTGCACGAAATACATTTTTTACATGTAGGCTTAAAAAATTTTTACTTGGCGATCGGGACTTGGACAGAGGAGCGATTTGACATCATCGGGAGTTTTGGCTGGTCTTCCACGAAATACATTCTTTACAGCGATAGACGATACTCATGACTGGATTTTCCATATCAAGGGTAAATATCCAATATAAGTTTATATCGAAGATTTCATCACTTTACAGATCTGAGCAAGCACGACTTCCTCACTTCTACCCCAACTTCGAAAAACGGACGATACTACAGATTTGTCAAATCGCGGTAAATATTTTCCGATATGTATCGGAGATTTTGCAACCTTTAAGATCTGGCCAAGCTCGTGCGAAAACCAGCCTTGCAAACAAATGAACATCGCGACGTAACAGTCTGTAATTAACATGATTTCTAACAATCACTCGGCTACTTACTATCGACGATGAACAATGTCTATCCTGTAAATATTTTTTCTCATCAGAATTATTACATATTTCATTGTCGACTTTAAAGTTCGATATCGCGATGCTCTTTTGTTTGCAGGGCTTGTTTTACCCCGAGTGCTCATGGGTTGAATCAGATTAACAATGGCGGCGGATACGAACGCTTCCCCCGCATATAGAGAGAAAATTGGGCTCTGCGTAAATTTACAAGCGCAGCTAAGCACATCATGTACCTAAGCGAGGTGGGTGTGCTCGAAAAAGTAGATCAATGCAAGTTTTGGATTCAAAATCGGCTGTTTCGGCGGAGAAACTGCGGGCCGTATTTCCGAGGTGCTACCAGTGATTTTGTCTATGGCAGTCAGACGGGCTGTGGTGTGAGGCCCTATAATGGGTAACACATAACCCTGCCATGCAGAGCTACGTTGTATATGCGGCTGTACCCTTCTTAGTAGACACCCATCGTACTGACATTGTTTAGCAGTGCTGTTTCTTTATGAGTGTTTTCTTTCGCTGTGTTTGCATTCTAGTAACTAGCAAGCATATAAAAACTGTGGAAACTAACACCGACCACACAAAAACTCCGTGAATACAAACAGCTACTGTGTATCCCGCTTTCGAGTACGCGGGTTCGGCCAATGAAAGCTGGTAAACAGCTGTGAGCGGCCGCCCGTGCTGGGTGATCTCATTACTGTGCTCGAGCTTGACTGGTACATTTTATAACTAGTGAAAATTTTAGTTTTTTAAAATCTTGATGGTCGTAATGTGACATTCATAAAATAATTTGTAGATATATGACATCTTTAACAATTTGAAAAAATGAAAGATTAATGTAACATTCTTATGTACGACAAGTGGGTGCTGTAGCAAAGCAACATGATGGCCATGTATTCTGCCCCCGTTTCCATCAAACTAACGATAGAGGGCTCTTTGGGTCACACTCTGGGTCAAACTCACATGCAAGAACGATTAAGAGTTGAACTTATCGAATATTAGTAGTAAAGTAAACGTGGACAACTGGGATGAAGTAAGAATTTTACACCCCATTTTATTCATTTATCTACATGAAGCGAAGGAAAAATTAACCATCCATGTAACTAAAGTATAACCCTGACCTATATACGAACTCACGCACGCACAGCAGTGCATTGTCCTGAACTAAGCGGGGAAATTCCCTGCTGAGTCACACACAACATGTTTATACATGTACGGGAAATTCCGTGTGAGTCATCACCATCAAACTAGCCTATATAAAGGAGCTTTTTTTTACCCCGTTGTCAGTCAGTCGCGGAGTCTAGCTGATGTTGAACACGAGAGTTCCTATCGGTACGAACTAACTTTCATATCCATTCAATCCATATATCGTAGATATCGCTCCAGCGGCGGACTAAATCCTTCTTGTTTTGAATTTCTAGCGCCTGATGAAATATGTCCTGAATAAGTTCTGACCCCGGAGCCTCCTCGTTCCGAAGGGTTGCACCTTTTTCTTGTATTTGTGTAAGCAGCTGTTTATATTGAACATAATAATGTTTATATTTCTCTCGTCTCTTTGCTACACCCGTTTTTCCTTGTATTACATCAATAACGACGCCAGGTATAGGAGTTAAGGCTAACAGTACCGGAACTGTTGGAATTGCCGCTATTACAGCAGAGCTTACAAGAATTCCTTTAGTAATATTAAGAGCCATATCAATTCGACCCATTAATTTATAACTTCGTCGATATGCAGCACTTGTTCTTTCTATGTAATCAGCCAATTGTTCAACGCTTTCAACAACTGAGATGTGCATTTTTACTGTATATGTAAGGGGGATAAAAAATAATTGTAGTAATATAGAAATACAATATGGCAGAAGGAGGAGAAGATATACCACTCCAGGATTTCGATGATGCAAATGTAAATGATGATGATGACGCTACTGCTGAAACATTCTTTATAGACGATGATAATGCCCTTGCAGAAGTCGATCCTTACCGGGATAGCTCAAGCGCGAAGAGCCCGCAGGTAGATCCTTCGACTAGACAGAGAGTAACAATCGAAATACAAATGGCTGAAAAATTCTTAAATGAGAATAATATTACTGATGAAGCAGCACGAAACGAATTATTTTGAATGCAAAGATTAGGTATGGAAAGCTGTATTATAAAAACCTCAGGCTATCAAAAACTACAGGACGTGGATTTAGATCACTCGAGACAGTAAAAAGAGTAGAAGGAGGATCTGAATTTGTAAGGAAAGTATATAATTATAGTGAGTCCGAAAATGTGAGTCGTGAATTGCATTCTTTAGATGTGGAAAACGATAAAATACCGGCTGAAAAGATGACACCAAAAGACATGGGTATATACAAAGATAAACTGACATTCTTACGACAAGATGCTTCTGGTAATGCAGATAAAATACAAGCTTTTGAAATAAAATCGAACAATGGAACAATCTAAACCCAGAATATAGAGCTATTAATGATGAATTAAGGATTGCGAATATGCGTCTTGGCGAGCTTAACAACGAAAAAGTTAAATAAGGCTAGAGAAAAGAGAAGTTGAAAAACAGTTAGAGGAAATTCCTGTAGAACACACCCAAGCAAAAGTAAAAGCTGAAAAACTACTAGCTGAACTCATAACAAGAGAAGCTAAAATTGACAATCGAATTGAATACGAAAATGGCAAGATCAGTGGGGCACGTGAAAGTCTGGCTACGACTAGGTCTCTTCGTGATATAATTTCTGATCCAGAATTATCACTGAGGCTGAAGCTGACAGAGTTATTTAAACGAAATGGTATTACAATCGCTGCAATACTGACTGCCCTTGGAATGACAATATCAACAATTGCTCTGGCTGTGACTAGAGGAGGGGGAGCAGGGGGAGGAGGAGCAGGAACTGGCGGGTCTGGTTCAGGTCCGCCCAAAGTATATACAAAAGCGAAAGAAATTGTAAAGCAATTTGGCGAATGGTTAAAAACATTGGCCGCAAAAAGTGCTGCTGCAATACCAGGTTTAATCGGCTCCCTTGTCAGTTTTCTATTAAAAACAGCAGGATCGGTTGTCGGATTTGTCGGAGAACAGCTATGGATATTTTTAACTGGTTTAACATTAGTCATTATAAATAAAATTATGTATTAATATATGACACCCCTACGGCATCGACATGTTTGGTGAAAAGAATATTGCAAAGTTTCTTTCTAAAAATAAAGACCTGTTTGGTTTCTCCGTCGAATTGGAATGGTGCAAACTCCGACGAGTAAATCGACATATACTTCGAGCAAATCCAGGTGTCCGACTCAAAGATGATAATCTATATCATAACATATTAGCTTTCGTGAAGGAATGTCAAAAGACTAACTTCTTTAAGCGACTAGAATTCATAGCTGTATTCCAGGATACTGAGGATGACCAAGAGGCTCATCATCTCCAAGAATATTGGGTTCTTCGATTGATTCGCGACACAGGTAATCGATTTATCTTTCAGGCAGACGGAAATATTTACGTAAAGATGTGATTTTTTCTTCTAAGTCATTATATACACGAAGTGAAACTTAATTTTCCTTTTTTTCTTCTACTATATACATTACACGAAAAATGGGGTACGATAGAACATTATCACCGACTTTCACCAACCGAATACCGAATGGAACAAAGTCAGAAAGAACTCATCACGTGATTGCTCATAATCCAAGTGAGGCAGATCCAGGCCAGACACTTATCATACGATGTCCGAAGTTAGAAAGCGGAGTACTCTTAGTTCCAGATACTTTCGACCTGGTTTTTGATCTCGAAGTAATGGGAGATGAATATAACCGAGTAGTACAAAATGTTGCAAAAAATTTGGTGGAGCGTATGAAACTCACATTTGAGGGTCAGACACTTTTCGATTTGAATAAATATAACCTTATTGAATGTTATCGCGATCTCTTCAAACATAAAAAGGAGAGAACGAACATGACACTGTACGGAATTCAGAACGAAAATCTAAGAAAATTAAGAAGCGGTTCGACCGATGGAGATCAAAACGTCGTGGGTGATAAGTTACTTTTCGACACATATAAAACAAAATATGCTATTCGTCTCACTCACCCCTCATAACAGGCCATGGAGTTGCATATCCAAAAGCGTTAGGGAGTCATATCGAATGGGAAATTACGTTGGCACCCGCCCCCCAATTACTTATCAGTAATCAGGTTGTTACAACCAATTATAAATTAAAAAACATTCAAATGGAATACGAGACAATTTCTGACCTCGATCTCGCGAGGTCAACTGCTGGTATTACAACGGTGGAAAAAGTTACCTTTACGAGCATATACATTATTTTAGAACAATCCCATTCAAAGAATCGGACACGGTTATCAATGAAAATATAAATGTACCACGACGTAGCATTAGAGGTATCGCTATACTCTTCACTAAAAATCAGAATCAGACAGAACTGAACAGTGAACTTTTCTTTAACCCATCCATTGAATCTGTGTCTGTATCAATCGAAGGCATTGCAAATAAAGTGTACGCTCAGAAGATGATACCAAGACAATTTTGGCGAGAGGTGCGACGGTATTTTGCTGAAGATAAAGATTGGTGTGAAATTGATATAGATGAGGCCGATTATTTGAAGAATAAATTCTGTCTGTTTATCGATCTGCGTAGCTTTAAAGATATTGAGTTTCATGGAAATGGTTTAAAAGTAATGAACACAAAGGACGGAATACAGCTTGAGATCCTGAAGAAAGAGGCTCAATTAAGGTTGGCGATGACGCTCGCGATGACAATATATTTGCCCACATTTATGTTATCAGTGATGCCCTGGTCTCTATTGAAAATAGTAGATTAAAGTCTTTACAATATTAACCATGACCCGTCGTCCGTCCTATCGGCCATGTTTCTGCCAGCCATTCGCCTGTGTCTGGATTGTATAACTGCACACGTTTGATATCATTTGGCGCCATCATGATTTTACTACGCTTTTCACTACGGATTTCTCCAGCCTTTTCCGTACAAACTGTACAAACTGTGCCGGCTCCGGCTTCCTTCCCAGTTTCAAACAGATCTTTATAATCTTCAAAGTTCAAATGTTTTCTAACACAAACATCTTTCACCCCTTTATTTTTTTTCGTCTCCGAAGTTGGAGTTCGAAAAGCATACACTTTCGAGCGTATGCCGACAAAATCAAGAATAGGTTCACCATTCAACTCATCTTTAAATTTACCTATCACTTTTTTATTAATCTTCGGAAAGTTGGGGGTCACCATGGGTCCACTCATCCCACTAGTATCATATATAGACTTCTCACCATTCTTTTCCACATCTTCTCGGACTATATCATTGAAAGTTACGTCCGGATCCGGGATCGGTACACTGTAAACAAAACTGTCAGTATCCATGTAGGCTAATCGTATTCCAGGGAACTGACTCGAAAGTAATTGTAATGCGTCTCATACATAAGCAGCTTAGAAAGTTCCAGTACTGCGGCGCCGATGAAAACTGGTTTTACATATCTATGCTCATCCGTTTCAGTTCCAGTAGGGCACTGTCGCAGGAATCGCCATCCTCTTCGGAAGTTATGAAAGTTATATGTTTCATCTTTGGATTATACTTCTGAATCTTTTTACGTCCACTATCCGTGCCGTTCCAGTCCGAAACAAATTTAAAGTCTCTGTACTTTCGAACATCTTCTATTGTCTTACCGAACATTGCATTATTCATCAGCTTATAGAAATTCTTTTCGAAATCTGTCCTCCCCTTTGCCCTCATTTTAGTGTTAAAGTCAATATATTTCGCGAGACATGGAGCTTCATCGAAAGCAAGCACCCGATAAATCTTTTTCAATCTCATTCCCATCCGAAGATAGAATTCCAGCAACTTGTAGTGTAAGACGTATCTCTCTCTATCCATCACACTTGTAATCAGTCGACCCGCTGCCTCGGAAATTCATAGTGATGCGGTGCTAATGGCAAATCGCTGTGTTCTTCATGTAATTCGGGGGGATATTCTAAGTCTACTTCTAGAAAACTTGGTGGAAAGGTGGAACCAGGTCCCCACGCTCCGGCTCCGCCCCCCGCTCCCCCCTCGGCGGCCCATTCCTCCCACTCTTCCATCGTCATCCAATGAAGTCCGCCCGTAGGCATTGCCTGACTCATTGCCCAGCCGTAGAGATTGTTTGCATCGAGATATTTTATTTCGGTCACCGGCTTCTCTGGATCGTAATTCCCGCCGGCGGGGCCAGCGTAAGCAGGATGATTTGTCTGTAAATAATGAATATTACACTGGCTGATGCCGCCTCGAATTCCCCGTTGTACGAAAGTCATCTGCTCAGCATCTTGAATGAGTTTAAACTTATTACCCGTGTAAAGTAACATAGCATCCCATGTCAAGCCGGGCGCTGACATATAGATGGGCTGGATCTAACTTATATGCTTCTAAACATGTGTCACGAAAATTTTCAAATATATTTGCAAGAAGTAGAACGTCAGTCTCACAATAGAATTCCATATAATCACGAATCGTCTTACATCCAACTTCGTCCCATACTCTTAATGCATGTTCGTAATCAGACTCTGAAATCCCCTCTTCCGTCAATTCGCTATAAAATTCCCCCCTCTCCGGGAGCTGGTCCTCTTCTAGTCTGTCAACCGAGTCTAAATATTCGTAGGGGAAGAAACCTTTCGCCCTTTGAATGTCCGGGTACGAAAGTGGGGCCGCCGTCCACCCGTGGGTCTCCGGCACAGTTTTGCCAACTTCGCCAATGACCCCATCATCAGCTGAGCACTGTCCATAAACTTTATAGAAAAGAAACGTCTCTTTATCTCCCTCTTCCCTCCGGCAACAACAATTGAGGCGTGAAAAATAAATGTTTTCGAGAGACCCATAATTCTCCATTGCTCGTCTTAGCTATGATTTTAGGCTCTGGTCCGGAACCCCCATCATCTCCTTCGGTAACGATTTCATGTAACTTTTTCAAAATAAAAGAACCATCGTATCCCTTGAGGTTGTGAAAGTAGATAGGAATGGTTCTCGACGGCCGGCATCCTTCGCAATAGAAGGTCGCCTCCTCCTTCACTACTCGGTATCCTGCCGGCTCTCCACATGCAATACAGACTGGATCACATCCGTCGCGCCGGTAATTAGAAGGATCCCTCATCGGTATTATTTTCCAATAATACGATTTCGAATAATACTCGGCCCGTTCTTTCATATCCTTTAGAAAGTCTGTAACACAGGAGAGACCTGTGAATGTTCTTTTACCATAAACAGTGGGTCGGCCCGGGCCTCGTTCCGAAGGTCCCCACCCCGTTCCACCATAACATACGAAAGACAAATTGGAATGTGTCGGCCGGTCCCCTTCTCAATAATTGCCTCAGTATCTGCATAGACGACGTAGGGAGAAGGAACCTTCTTCCGATGTCCTTCAAATTGACACACTTCCTTAGGAAAATCTGGCTGGGCAGTGTCTGTTCCACAGTATACCTGATGTTTTTCTAATTCTTCTGTTGACTTAAAACCTCTTTTACAAACCATACAAATACACTTCGTCTGCGCTCATTCTTTCGATTAGTACGAGAATTACGAAGGCGATTTCCGCAGTAATTGGTACGAAGTGAGAACGGCCGCCGTCTTTGCCAACTATCAGTAAGATATTTGCTATTTGATTCCTATCACCTTCGGAACGGGCTTCACCTTCGGCTCCGCCAGGGGCACTATATAACACAGTTATGTCGGACGGGGGAGCGGGATCATTTTCGTAGATCTGAAATACTTGAAGTTTGACCGCTGGATTTTGCTGCTCGAAGCGCCTGAATACAGTCAGATCGGCGGGCGTAGGAAAGGGAATACCTTCCCAACAGTAGTCAGCCATAAATGGGGCGTACGTATTCCATTTTCTCCTTACCTGACCACATTTCTTTTCACGAAACTCGGGGTCGGCAACTTTAAACTTGCTACGATGGCGTATTGAAAACAGTTCTCGCTGCCCGAAGGTAGCACCAGATCGCTCACACAATGCTTATTTTTTAACCATCTGGGAGTTGGACTGCGCCAGCCCCGAGTAAAACTTCTACTAGAATTACTTCCAAAATTAAGTATCTCCTCGAGAACGAGACCAGAACCCTCAACATTTTCAATTGTATCAAGCATACGATCGTAGCGATCTATTAATTGTTGCCCCACATCCAATCCCGATCCTCTTACATCTTTTGTGTATGTATCATTTAATTTAACATACAATGAACGCGGTTGTGTATTACCAGTTTTCGGATCCGATAATTTGACTTCCATTTCGGTATAAACAGAGTACATCTTTCGGGCCCCTTTGACCATACCTTCAATATCCACCAGCTCCCCGATATCCTTGACTCGCTTGACTTCAGGAAATTCTTTTCGTAAAACTGCTCCCTTGAATGCTGTATGTAATCGACGGGCCATAATAATCTTTATGATATATACTATCCTAAAATTTTTAAAATGAAAAAATAATTATTCTATGATAGGTCATCAAAATCCACTATAATATTTTTGTCAGCATTTATTTGTTTATATATCTCGCCTAATCTTTCTAAGTCGACTAGTTCTTCCGCATCTTGAATTTCTGGTTTATTAGGCGCAGCACAAAATATTAATCTCTCAACAGTGAAAGAAAGAGCACGCTTACTTAAGCGCGGTTTAAATGCTAAGAATTCTATCTTACTACCTTTCCTGATATTACGAGGTACAATAGCAGGATTTTCTCGGACTGGCAATGGGCTCACTGTTTTAAACCGCAGTCAATTTCTTGAACCATATCAATACATGTAGCGAAATCGTGAGCCCCTCTCCCTCTCCCTCTTTTAAACTGAAATTTAAAATACGCAACTGGCTGAGGCCCCTCGCTCCCTCGCTTCCGATACACTTTAGATGGATTGTAAAATCCAGTCTTGGAGTTAGCGGCCAAACTTGCAGCATAACTTTTAGCAGTGCTTGCATCGAAACTTTCACCTAGGGTACGGAATACTATTAAATCAGTAAACTTTTGAAGACTCGGTTGCCAACGGACACACACCCCATCGCATGTAGCAGGATCACCTCCCGAACCGTACTTAGGTCCGATGTTGAAAACTACTTCTAGCTCACTGTCTACGTATATGAAAGGATCTACCAATGATTCACCAAATATGAGTTTGCCGTCACTGATTTGAATATTCTCTTCTCTGGTTTCAAGTATTTTTATTACAGTTGAAATAGAAAGGATTGTCATTGTCTTATCGTATATATCTTAATAAAAAATAATTTAAAAAAATTTTTTTCTATGATATAGTATCCTAAATGTCATACATATTCATAAATGGACCAACTGGAAGTGGTAAGAGTTACGATGCAGTAAATTTGGATCCGTATCACGTACCAGAATTTGACACTAGTTTTTCCAGCAACATTGCCGACTTTATAATGGGCGCCACGTTTCGATTGCCGATTTTCAGAACCAGTTTATAGAACATACGCTTAGTTTACAATGTCAGGCTGGGAGGAGGGGAGGGAGGAGGGGGCCTCCCTTCAGAACAATACATTATTTGTGACTCTTCCATAATTCAACATCTGACTTTTTCTCGAATCCGGGGCGTTTCCGTGGCAAAGGAAGAAAAAAAGATTGTTTCTAGAGCATTTGACCATTTACCCAGTTTCATTATCATATTCAAAGATATGCCTTGGGATTATTGCAGGCGGAATGTGTTGACTCGAGCCAGGTCGTACGAAATAGCCGCCTTAGAAGAACTAGAAGAGATTCACAACAAGTTCAAACAGACTTTCTTAGAAATTTGCCACGACTACAGACTTCCATGTTTGGTAATTCGGAACGCTCTTACCCCCCTCGTTCTCAAGAATATACTTAATCCAACAATTGATACCGAGACAGTCGGGCCAGTAGAATATCCACGAGCTTTTGACTTTGGAATTGCATGGAGCGGCGGCAGCCAGGGATTTTTAATAGACGGTTTTTCCGAAGGTGAACTTGAAAAAGCGTACTTCCCACCTGGTCAAGAACAACTAGAACAACCTCGAGTCTCACTAAAGAACCTACACAAACTTCTTAACGCTTGTGAATCTGTGTGTGCTTATAATGCTTCGTTTGACCTACGAGCACTTGACATTATGAAACCTTACGGTTCTGTAAGGGACTTTGAAGTTACTTGTCTATGGCTCATGTCAGTTGTGTACATTATACTTCAACCAGAACTTATCGATAAAGCTGAAAAAGGGGGACTCGAAAGAACGGACTGTGGTAACATGAGAAGTCGTTTTGAAGATCTTGCAAACTTAATATGTTCAGGAACCGAGGTACCACCTCATCCACATACGGCCAAAAAAGATGCAATAAGTGAACATTACTTACGACAGTACATGATAAATACTTGGCCAGGTGGGGGGTGGAAGTGGGGTGGTAAACTGACACTTTCGGCTTTCAAGAAATTAAGACTTTTTCCATGGTACTTATTGAATAACTTTCGTAAATACTTACGTTAGTACTTACGTAGTACTTGACAAGTACCATGGACAGGAACTTACGTAGTACTTGACAAGTACCATGGACAGGAACTTACGTAGTACTAATAACATTTTCCTCTGGCTCCCAACTATTGAAACTTTCTGGATAACCTTTCCATTTTATCAGATAATATTTCTTTCCTCTAATTTTTTTCGTCTTCAAAATTCGTTCTACTCTGTACAGCTCGTCGCGTTCCGAAAGGGCACTCTGAAGTTCATCGGAGTAGAAAGTGCCGAGTATTTCCTCTCCATTCAGATCTTTTATTTTGTAAACTGGTGGCGTTCCCAGTCCAGCTGCGTACACAACTTTTGAAACACGAAAATCTCCTCTGTCCAATTTGGTAAATATCCTTTCTTAAAAGTGGTCTTGTATTTTGTAATCGGAACCGTTCTCCCGGCTTGAATTCAGGGTGGACTCCCCCGGCTGCCAACTCAGGACCGAATAGTGTATAAAATGCCTGCCAATCGTTGTCCTCTGTTACGTCCCTGGGTTTCATTTTGATACTTCCGTGAACGGTGTTATTGTAATTCTCAAGAAGTTGTGGTAAAATAGAAAGCCATTCTCGTGTCTGCCTGTATGTAAAGTATTTCCACATCATCGTCTTAAGCGTCCGATTAAAACGTCAACGACGCTAGCTTTTTTATCACTGTAGGTGTGAAACCAGTGAATTCCCACCTCCTGGAGCCACCCTGCATTTTTCGGTTCGTAAATTCCCGCCCCTCATCTGTCTGAAGTTTGTCGGGCCTTCTCCGGATTTCTTAATCACGTCTTGTAGCGCCTGCAACGTATCATCCGCTGTTTTTGACTGTATCGGTCTAGCCCATGCATATTTGCTGAGCACATCGATTACTGTCAGCATGTATCGAATGTTACGGTTCTCTTTTGCGAACGGGGGCGGGAATTCCACGAGATCCGCTTGCCACTGTGAGTCTATCGATGTTACGAAAACGCGCCGGCCCGTAGCACGAGTACGAGGTACCGGTTTATGTAGATTATAAGTAAGCTGAGTTTTTAACCAGTCCTGCACCTCTTTCTTGGTCACTTTCAGTCCGCTGGCCCGTGCTGCGTCATACAATTTTTGTACACCTCCAAAACCAGTTTTCGGGTTGTAATATATTCTCTAAGAGTACCTTCGGCTTCAGCTTCCATAATTGCTATATTATACGAAAAATTTTATGTCGTACGGATGCTGAAAATTAAATACTAGTTTACTGAATTTTATCCTTTTCAATTGCTTGATTAGGCCACGGCTTCCCGTTCTGAAAACTCCATTCCATGTTCTTTTATATAGTTGTGTTCTCTATCTTGTTCGATGTGTAAAATAGTACTAACATCTTTATGTTTGCCCTGAATGGTTTACTGATACTAGTATATTGCTGAGTCAGAACCCAGACAGATAGTCCGTAGTGTCTTGCGTTGAAACCAAGTTGACTAAAACATCACTGCGCTTCTTCATATCTTTGGACCAGGCGCAGTCGTCGAGTACTATTAAAGTGTTCGTGCCGGCCCACTCGTCCCGTACGTAGGCTAGTGTATCATTCACAGCATCGCATCCGACCGGAAATATAAACACGTTGTCATCGGTGAAAATGAATCTTCTATTATACGTTTTATTAATCATGAATGTTGGGCAAATGAAAACTATATATTCGAATTTCCTTAAGTACGGACCGGTGAGGAGGTCCAACATAAATTCTGTTTTGCCAGAATCTGTCGGTCCATTATAATCATGTTGAATGGCGGGGTAGCGAATATTGACATTCCTCTGGATCTATATATTGTACATAATAGTAATGAATATTGCTAAAGATAACAAACCAATTTTGCCGAATTCGTGAATAGGGTCTGCGCCGAGTGTTGCAGATGCTGCCCGTTCCGGGGAGGGGAGGGGAGGCCCCCGAGTCGTGTCATTGTGAGGTGACTCTCCGGGCTCGTCCTGCCACTTCACGGGATCCGCCTCCCCTTCCATCTCGTGTACAGCACTTTCTCGAACTTCCGTGTTTATATCACCATTCACCCCGAAGGACATAGATTCTGTTGCGTATTGCAATTCATTATTATAACCCGAGATTGCCGGGCCCGAAAGAATGACCATCTCAGACGGCAAGAGAAGTAAATTGGGTGAGACTGCCATATCAAGTTTGACACCAGTATTCATTATTGTGTCTTGATATCGCCTATAACTGATTACTTTGTCTGTATTACGAATTTCATCTTCGAGGAGAACGCCGAATTCTTTTCGGACTTGCTCTGCGCTGCCAGTATCACCCACAATGGTACTGCGAATATTAGCTTGTGCGCCAAGTATGCAATATACGTAGGCTTCAAGGCTTTCATTGAGGCGGGCTAGGCCAGCCTTTGTTAGTCCCGAGTCTCCCTTCAGAGGAATGAAACTATTGTATTGTCCCTCCGATCCATCATTTCGGAAGAAATATAGTGTGGTCGGTCTTTGTCGGGCAGTATATGTTTTTTCTTTCCAAAAATTGTATGTGTATAGAAAACGCCTCCGTCGGCGGAGAGGAAAAAGTCATGACCGTTGTATATCGCTTTTGGCTGTCGAACAGGCCCACGATTAGTGTAATATTCATATCCATAACCAAGACCTTTATTTTGACCTTTTCGATATCGAAAGTCGGACTTCGTTGGACTTATATTTCCAAATTCTGTACATAGAAGTTCATATTGGATGAGATTGTACGGATTGTCGCCCGCTTTGAAGGTGGGGGTATCGTCTGGAAGTGCAACGCCCATTTCGTGAAGGATACGACGTATTGTAAAATAAACATGGAAAACGGCAGAATGATCGTATTTGCGGAGGAAATTTCTTATCGAAGAGATGGGCGAATGATATACCACAACCAGTAGTGCTGCACCATACGGCGAAATTTAATTGCTGGTCCCAGTATTTCATATGCGGACTGCCCAGCCAGACATTACTTTCTTTTGCTGATCGATGAGTGATTACGTTATCTTTAAATATATCCCGTGGATGAAAAGTAAATTTATCTGTCGGCGTTACATATATTTCTAAGTCCATGAGAATAGGTTTTATTCCCCCGTCCGGTTTGGAAGGGGGGGTATCAGCATGCTGTACTGTCGGTACGCTCGTCTTATTCAATTGAAAAGCAACTGGGAATAAGTCTGTACTCATATTCGTGTTTCTATATACATATAGATTTAAATGGAGGAGAATTTTCCCGGAATCCCTGTCGGAATCCCTGTCGGTACGGTTCTGTTAGGGGTACTAACATTCCAGACTATGTTAATACTTTATTTCGGATTCAGGTTTAAACGAATTTTTATTTTTTAGTAAGAATAGATAACATACTGCAAACAATGGAGAATTTAATAAAGTCATCAGCAGCAGCAAATATGGCAGCGCAGTCCGAAGGGGCTTCGGCGCCTTCGGTGCCTTCGAACAATAATCAATCCATAATAGAGACAAACGTGAAAAATACTCTGTGTCATCGCAAGTGGTCAAAGTAAGTTATTTTTGGTAAGGAGTTTACAGTTAGAGAAGTGGAAACTTGGAAAGATGAATTCATAACACGAGCCTTTAAAGTCTATGAAGCGAAATACAGTTCTCTTATAAGTGATACCATCACTCAAAGTTTCAAGATCTAGGAGCCCGCGCAATAGTCAGGTAGTTCCAATCGATGATCGAGATAACTATGCCACTGATCTTAAAAAGGATTTTATTCTAAACAGTGAAATAAAACGATTATCAGGACGGATAGCTTACACATGGGGGCCCCTGATTGCTCTAATTTCCACCGGTTTAATTACGGGTAAACATTTAATTTTAAAAAAATCGGGTTTAATATAGTACCTGAAATAAATGGATTCAACTTCGCCGACTCAGCAAACGGAAACGGGGCCGTCGACTCCGTCAGGGACGATCCTAACACCAACACCGGCACCTCCGACACAGCGCAACGTAGAGAAAGTGGTGTTACCGCCGAAGCATCCAGGGAGAGTTGCTGCAGGGAAGCGACTAGCGGAATGGAACAGGCAACACAGGGAGAAGAAAATAAAAGTGCTGAAGAGGGAGGGGGAGGGGGATAGTGATGCGGTAGCAGACCTACCGCCTACAATGAAAGAACAGTGTGATAATAATTCACGCTGGTATAATAAATGTTATCTTGTTTAGGAATTGTGGGAGTTTCATTGACTGCATTAGGACTATATTGGGGGCGTGCTCGACATACCCCCTGTCCCGTTAATCGATCGAGTCCAGATCGGAAAGATCCTCCCCAGAAAGCGAAAAAAACAGAGCACGTAGCAGCTCCCTCCGGAACAGTTCCGACAGGGGAGGGGGAGGGGGAGGGGGAGGGAGGACCCAGCTCCTCTACATTGTATGAGATGGATTAACTCCCCATATTTTTATTTTTATTTTTTATTTTATATACTAGTCAGCAATCATGGATATTAAAACAGTTGTAAACACAATGTACGATGGTATTGTAATCGCAGGACTTGCGATGGGATATCTTATGATCTCCAGCAAATTTCTGAAAATAGAGGTTGGCGATCCAAGTCGTCCAAATTTGACTCGATTGGCAAAATTAGGTGGTGCGACTGCTGCCGCAGTTGCGACCAAAGATCTCCTTGAACAGAAAAATATTATTCTGCAGAACCTTATACTTCGTAATAATATTCATCGAACACTTATACTTAGTAATATATACAACGTACAACGATGATCATTTGGATTGAAAGTCAAACAGGTGAACCAGTCACTGTTAATTTTTACCCTTGCATTGACACGACACAGTTTACGAAGATAAGACTGCTAGAGTGCGGACTATATAATTCATGGCATAACATAACATCAACGAATAATGTAATAAAATATCAAGAAGGTGACCAACCGAAGAAGACTAAATCAATACGTCCAGGTAACTACAATATCGATACGTTAAACAAAGCAATCGGGTTGAAGCAAAAAATTAATTTTGAAAAACATCTGCCGACAAACCATGTTTATCTAACTTTGGCTAAAGATATTAAAGTCTATTTCAATGCTACAGGTAGCTTGCCAACGTAGTTGGTTTTTCAGATAAACCTGAGGACAACCCAGTTATAAAAAGTACTATGAGTCCGAAGAAAGTGGATTTCTTAACAGTCACTAAATATATAGTTCATTCAGATGTAGTCGATGTTACTGGAAATTATGTTTCATTTGGTTCGGGTGCCTCCGGAGGATACATACAGGGGAAAGTATCGAACTGTTTACAAATACTTCCCATCCGGGATACGAGAGAAATAAGTGAAAAGGTTACTTACGATTTTAAAAACGGAGCAATTTCTATGCCATTGAGAAAAGGGGGAGATTACATGAATTCAATTCGTATCTGGATAACGGATCAGGATGGAAACATGATCGATTTCAATAACTGGCCAATTAGCTTTTGTATTGAATTATTGTAGTCCCGAAGCGGGCCCCTACCGGTGTAACATAAACCATCCCACGACCAATCCTCCAGCAATATAGATCATCTCATATTTCTTTTGCTCAGGACTGGGTTGATAATAATCTGAGAATTGAACTGCCCCTTCGGAACGGCTTTGCACCGCTTCTGCTTCTTCCAGGATTTCTGCATCTGTATCTCTTAATTCTGCCGCAGCATGCGCGTCCTTTGCCTGATTTTCTCTTTCCCAGTCAGCCTGGAGTAATCTTTTTTCTGACCAGACGTTGCGATCATGTTCAAATTTTTCTAATGCTTTATCATGTCGGACTTTCTCTTCAATAAGAGCCTCACCATTCCCAGAAAGCTTTTGTCCGATAATATTTCCTCCTGTGAATGCTGTTGCATTTAATACAGCACCGAGAACTGTCATTCCTATAGCTGAAGCCATGACTGTGTATTGTATATTACAAGGTATTATTTTAATTTTCACTGTATATAGGTCCCTACGGAGTATGTCTGATCCAAGTGGCTTCGGTCTAGGTACAATTCGTATGCAAAATCTTGAGCTTGAAGATCTGAGTGATGTTAAAGTTAACAATAATACTAAGATGGCTGCTAATCATAATAAGGATTACGTCCTTCGTTATAAAGACCGCGAAAAATATTTCGTTTTAGCCAATGCCGCGGTGCAATCCCACGAGCATGCTGTAGAATTTTCCGAACTTAAAGACATTGATGAAACTGTAATTGACGCCACAAAGGCTTCGAATGATCCTACTCCTTTTGCTCTGACATGGGATTCGGCTAGTCAGAAATTCATGCCTTATAATGTGCCGCGTAACATCTTAGATATATTGGATAGTGAAATTGCAGGAGGTGTTGCTGAACCACCAGGAACTCCGAATGTGATTTATTTTGATAGCAATGTAAACAAATATAAATTGTTAGATTTTCGTAGTTGGCTTCTCCTACAAATCCATACATTGCACTTCTTGGTATACCGATTCACCTTAAAATTAGTCCTCTTAATACAATAATGAAGGCAGATAATACACTAAGAAGGTGGATAAACGAGGGGGAGAATTATTGCTCGTATACAGCTAGCGGAGTTCCAGTTAGATTATTTTGGGACACAACTTTAAAGAAACTGGGTCTTAAAAGTGACGGTGATGAGGCAGCTGAATTAACTTTACAGACAGTAAATCAACAGATGACTGATAATATGAAAATACTTCAACATGGTAAGTTCTCATTAGATGTGTAAAGTTAGCTACTGGAGATGAATTTGACGATTTGGTTGGATATTATGCTATGAAAACAGATAACAGAACAACTTGTGATATTATCATAAGTATTGATAAAGATCGGGGAGGGGAAATGAGTATTGAATGTTTTGTTGGTGGAATAGAATAGAGAACGACTTAGGAACTACATTTGTACGTAAAGATAAAAGAGTGAACACTTTAGATATCAGTACCATTCATCTGAAACGTCTCATATTATTTGAAGTAATGGTCTTCCGTCACATTTTAAGTTCAGAGGAAATTACTAAAATTTTATCTATCAGGTGAACAAGTTCGCACCTATAGGAACTCCGAGTTCAAAAAACCTACCAGAAATTCAGACCTCAGTCATGCAGTAGGAAAAAATTCACATCAGCTAGACTCCGCGACTGACTGACAACGGGGGTAAAAAAAAAGCTCCTTTATATAGGCTAGTTTGATGGTGATGACTCACACGGAATTTCCCGTACATGTATAAACATGTTGTGTGTGACTCAGCAGGGAATTTCCCCGCTTAGTTCAGGACAATGCACTGCTGTGCGTGCGTGAGTTCGTATATAGGTCAGGGTTATACTTTAGTTACATGGATGGTTAATTTTTCCTTCGCTTCATGTAGATAAATGAATAAAATGGGGTGTAAAATTCTTACTCTGTCCCAGTTGTCCACCTTTACTTTACTACTAATATTAAATTTGTATAGACCAGAAGGAACAAAAGCAATGTGCCAAATGATATAGTTGGCACGATGATAGCCAGAACAGCTGAAAGATGACACATCACCTGAACGCGATTGGTCACGCTAAAACGACGTTTTGACTTATTTCATTTAAAGTCTGGTGCCGTTGTATTGATTTATAAAGAATAAATATAAAGAAGGATGTCTTGCATCTGCCTTCTGTTTTATTCACTATGAACGTTTGAGGACTGGGGCATTGTCACGACTCAGATCATCGAAATTTCAAATCGAAAATGTCAAAACGAGTGTTTTAGAATATGATATATCAAGAATCACGACATCAGAGGGGTTGGACGCAATTTGTCACAGATTCAGCAGCGGTTTAGTGAGACATGTTTGCTTATATTTCTTTTTTATTTGTTTCAATACAAATATGTTTTTGTCCAGATGATATATTAAAATAGTAATCTTATCAAAAACGACTGACTTGCAGACAGTTGGCTCATAAAGGTCCCGGGGATGTTTTCGATGAAGGCCAAACAACAGTGACTTACACAGCGACAGATCCAAGCGGTAACTTTGCCCAGTGCAGTGTCATCGTTACTGTACAAGGTAACTATAACTTGAAATTTGTGACAGAGTTAATATTGTGTAAATGGTTTACGTACATGGTCATCCGTGTATGGTCTCCTGGTAAAGTTCCTATCAGCAGGATGAAACTAGTGACTAGCCGAGGTGACTATTCGCGATTTATCTATAAAACCCATATGGAAACCAATACCATACATTATGTATGAAGTTGAACCGGCCTACAAATGCCTGTTTCTTGATAAATTTTATTTCGTTCATTTTTAGTATACAGGTGTCCTGCCCTGCCATCGCCAACAGGTGGTCAAACACAGTGCAGTGGTTTAATTCTGGGCCAGAATTGTACGATCTCCTGTCAAGAGGGATATGAACTCTTAGGTCCATCGGAAAGAGTATGTTTAAGAAATGAGACCACAAGGTCAATGTACTGGGACGGATCGTCTGCCATTTGCCAGAGTATGTACTCTGATTTTTTCTCTAAGGCTGCAAGGGATAATCGATCTCGATATAAAGTTTAAGAGAATTTTACGATATGTGGCTTAGTATATTCATTGCCACGCCATGCATGATTGCAAATGTTTAAATGAACCGATGTCTCCAATTTCCCGCCTAATTAATTGTCAACCTTCATCTGCGTGGTTTCCGTTACGTAACACTAAGAAAGGCATTGAGAGTATAGACTTAAAGTTTACTTTGCAGTCGCCATGACTTGAAGAATACAGCAAAATTTGGTAGATTTGCATTTTGTTTTTCAAAACGTGACAAACCAATCATGGAACGACTGATCGAATGTAAGTCGGATTCCAGGAAGTACGTATTTGTGTCTAATTTCACTAGATTGGGCTGGATTGATGATGCACAACAAATTTAGGCACAGTACAGTTGCGATAATTTAGAGAACATATTATATATCGAAAGTCAGATTACAGTAGCAAATGTAAAATCTTTAATATTTGTAAAATTTTGTGACTTCTATTTCGTCATCTAGTTGTAAAATGTGACGCGCTAGCCAGTCCACAGAATGGTTTTAAATCAGGATGTATTAACGCACCACCATTACAAGAAAATTATGGTACCATCTGTACATTGTACTGTAACTATGGTTACGAAAGCGCTGGACCATCGCAAAGCCTTTGTCAAGCCGATGGTACTTGGTCAGCCGACAACTTTACATGCTCTGGTAACGTTGACTTTGTAATCCAGTAAATGAAATGTCTTAACAAGATGATTTATTCAAAAACATAATGGATTTGTTTCTAGTTTCTGATTGTCGCCAATTACTACTCGATACTTGTGCCTTATGTGTTCGTTACCCTTCTTCTTTTGCGTACGTAACAAATTCTTATCATAGTATTCCCAAACAAGCAGCTGATATATAAAGAAGATGCATATCGTATTGTCAAATTTAATCTTCACTCATTGTATAAGATTCGAATGGAATTCTCTGCTTGGAGCTGCCCTCCCTTCGTGCCGATGAATATTTCAAGTATTTTGTTGTCAGAAAATAACTGTTGCGGTACGCTCATTCCAAAGTGATTAGAGAAAAGAAAAGGAAAATAACCTTTGCCGAGTGTAAACGACCAGAAAACAATCACTGTTTTTTTGCCAAATGTCTGAAGGTCGCATAACTGAAAGAAAAAATATGACATTAGATCAATCAATAGTAAAATTGAGTAGATGTAATTCTAGTAGGATTGCCGTTTTAAATAGAATATTTATTCACACATCATTATTAGTTACAGTAACCAAGACGACAAAGTATATACGTCCAAGAAAAGAACATTAGTACGAAACGAGTTGTGCTGAGTGTTGAAATGCGCAAAGTCGTAATAATGTGCACGATGTTGTGTTTGTATTCTAGCTGTTCGATGTAAAGCGTTAAAGGCTGTCAATGGAATCAACATTACACCGTCATCGTGTATGGATAACCCTACCTACGGTCATACTGCACATCTCACTGTGCTCAACAAGGTTTACATTGGAACCAGCTGGGCGTGAAATTGTCACATGTCTCGCGAGTGGACAGTGGTCCAGTGATCATTCAAATCTCACCTGTGTTGGTAAGCCTGTTCGTCGAAAGTAATTCACTGAAGTTTTAAGATCATGCACACCTGTGTTACACATGTACGTTGCTTACAGGGGGTATTGCCCAACAATAAAACAACCACGCCCAGTCACCGTCCTTCCTTGCAGAACGATTTGTCAATACTTTTGTCGGATCAGTCTCTAAGCATATCGCAGTTGAATGCGTATATCACTGGGCATTGTAACGAGATCACCAAAATCATCTTGTTATGCAGGACGATTTTATGTTAATCTTTTCACTCGACTATTGTATTTCCTCATTTCAGACAAAGAAGCGCCAACTTTCACAGATTGTCCGGATGATGTCGTTGCATTTGCAGACAGAGCCTCTCAATCGACAGTGGTTCGCTGGAATGTAACAGCGGAAGATAATGACGGTGTTGTACCAACAGTCACGTGTAATAACCCTCCCGGCTCGAACTTTATATCTGGTGATCACACATTAGTATGTACTGCCACTGACCAGTCACAAAACCAAAACAGGTGTACCTTCCAGGTGTCTGTTCAAGGTAATAGAGTTAATGTCCTAGCATGCTGGCCTGATCATATTGCTGTGCAGTTGTTTTGCCAAATATATCTTAGTTTAATGACATATGTACTGTTTTTTGTACCGTTATGTTGACATAGAGGGTTGCAAATATATCCGTACACATGTAGGACAACTAAAGTAATTCACAGAAATGTTTGTCGATCGGTTGATCGATTGACTGACTGGTGGGTTGTTTGTTTTGGTTTAACACAATTGGAACTATTTTGTGATTATAAGATCTTGAGCATTTTGTTGTAATCTATTTAAAAATCACGAATCTAACAGTGTTTTTGTGTGAAGACGAGGGCAAATTTTATAAATTATTGATAATTGCACAATCATCAAATACATCTATAACAAATTTTACATTTTTGTCTAGCTTTTCGCACTCTCAGGAAAGGAGAACCCATTAAATGTAACTAATTTGTCAATTTTGTTTAGGTTAAGTGAAAATACAAAGTCCCTTTCCAAGGTTGATTTGTAGGCATTTGCATTTCTCACCGAACGATGCATGATAAAATTTTAAATTTCGATGGTAAAATGGCCTTCTACCTCTACCCAAATCAGTTCTGCTGTAGTGTATGTTTTTTTGGTGATCTCTCTTTCAAATGATTTGGTAGATGTTAAGAAAATGACTTGTACATTTATTTATTTCATATACAAGGAAATGAGACCTGGTAAATTTGATTAAACTACCCTTTTCTTGTGAGTGTGCTAATTAATGCTGGAAAATTTTAAAAAAAATCACTGAACTATTTCAGCCCTTCTATTAAAAATGAACTATTTTTGGTAGATACAAAGAAATGTAATCAATATCATCTGTCTGTTGAAACCTTAAATATTAACGGCAGGAACCAACAGTTTTTGTCTGGAATTTTTAGGGACTGTACAGAGATGTCTTTGCAGCTTTCAGGGACCACTCCGAGGAGACCCTAAATCTTTTAGAGACCACACTGACTTGACCTTGAAACTTTCAGAGACCACCCAGATGAGTCCTTGAAACTTTTAGGGACCACCCAGATGTGACCCTGAATCTTTCAAGGACTATCCTGATGTGACATTGAAACTTTCAGGGACCACCCAGATGAGTCCTTAAAACTTTCAGGGACCACCCAGATGAGTCCTTGAAACTTTCAGGGACCACCCAGATGTGACCCTGAATCGTTCAAGGACTATCCTGGTGTGACCTTGAAACTTTCAGGGACCACCCGGATGAGTCCTTGAAACTTTCAGGGACCACCCAGATGAGACCCTGAACCTTTCAAGGACTATCCTGATGTGACCTTCGCTTGTCAGCTTGTGCATTCACAAGCATTACTTGGTAAAGCTGACAGGCAGACAAATCACTGAAAAGATTTAGTCCAACTTCCTGCACATACAGCGTCAATATTCATGATGGTCGAAGTTAAGATTATGTAATGGCTTAACACAGCGTCCTCATTGCTCCTATGTGTGACTGGTCGGCCGGCTCCCCAAAACACGTCTTTGCATATTTAGGGACTGGACGTAAATTAGCAGTGGGGGAGGGCTGGGGGATTTGGGGGAGGGTCACAATTTTTTGAGCCTCTGTTTGGGGGAGGGTCACAATTTTTTGAGCTCCTCTAAGGGGGAGGGTCACAAATTTTGGGCTTGTTGTCGGTGCACTAAAGGTAGAAATCAAATTGTTTGTATAGACAATTATGCTCACATGACATCACTCGCACACTGCCTCTTACTTTCTATTAAGTGCTCATTCCCAACTCTCTGTGTATCTCTTCCCCACCATTATCTTAAATAGGATTGTCTCTCTTGTTGCTATTCTTGTCGCCATTAAGTTTGTAGCAAATCTAATCTATTGTTCCTCAGCTAACCCGTGGCATTCTGGCTGCCAGTGTATGCATGTAGTGTGTTTCGTTAATAAACATTGGACAGTGTTTTTGCTAAAATTGGGGAACATTGGGAACCCTGGTAAAATTTCTGTTGTCCGCTAGTATGACTGATATACCAAGGCTAACCCTGGTAAATGACCGGGGAACCCGGTAATATTTACCTAGGTATCACCCTTAACAAAAACACTGCTGGATATTACCACAATATCTTACATTGTTCCACTGATGTAGTCAATCTTGAACCTATAACTATTTGACAATATTATTTCTCATTCCACTTTTTGTTGATCAACAAAAGTTCCCTCTCTTTCATAAGCCACTTCCCTTTAAAGTTTAAGGCCAAGCTCCACCCTGCATCAGTCACTTTATAGATACATGAATTTTAGTTTTTAGAGATACTATTGTTTGAAATTAAGAGTAAGCTTTGGTGTGATAATTAATAATTTTGATTCAAGAAAAGTGATTTTAGTATACTTAAATATTTAGGTACTGTCATCTGATTGGTATGGCTACTTGTGGCATTTTTCAAGTTTATATTGGCTTTACCACGTGGGTACTATCTTTGGAATGGATAGTGTTCATTTGTGTTGTGATGGCAGGATATATGACATTTGTTGAAATTTAATGTGGGTAATTTATACAGTGAATCAGCCATGTTGATCATGTATTCAGATTGAACTTGATTAAATATGGTGAAATCCCAATGTCATTTCAGAATATGGAGACTTGATTGGTCATTAAATAGTGTTTGCCACTTCTGTGTCAAATCAGGATCAGTCTATCCTCTATTATCTAGGCTGCTTTCTGTGATATGTTTAAAATGCAAAGAAACGAGGCACAAAAATTGACAAAGTATTATCAATGTTAAAACACCATTCAGCATTCAATCCATGACCATACTTTGAATTGTTTGCTTAAATTATTGCTTGAATAGGCATAGCCTTTCTGTTGACCTTTCCCCACAAACAGGGCAACATGACCAAAACTTCTCATTGTCTACTGGAACACAATAGTACATTTTGTAAAACTGGATTTGATATGAGTGCAATGAGCACATGTACAGGTATTTTCAGTTCTCTGACTACACAGGTCTATCAGGAATATTATAAAATCCAGTGAATAATTGAGTCATGCACACATATATTTCTATATCTGTTCCAGGAACACATTTTAAACATACATCGTACTTTCCCATATTTCCTCCCCATGTAGAGATTGAACTGCTCAATACATTGTACATGACCAATTATATCATTGTTATGGAGATCAGTGTCACATTGTGTTTCCAGTATTCCCTCAATTGTCAATGTGATACATTCCAAAATATGAATTTCACTGATGTTTTGATAAATATTAAATTATAATTCCTTAGAAAAAATGGCAGGCACATGCATGTGCATTAATATAAAAGAAAACATTTGAGGAGCATTACTTATGACAATCACTCTTAATGGAGTATAAGTGTGCTCTATTCCATTATGAGCCAATCCATTCATTATTGGAATTATTGGACAGTCTGTTGAATCATAACATTCCACATCTGCAGTTCAAAGCCAAAGTGAAAGGATACATATTTACTGCCTACTTTACATGATATATGCCATTGACTTGATGTAGTAGTCTAAGCCCTACGAGAATGGTAAGAGTATATTCAGCTATTGGCTGCTTCGATTGCCTCCAACAACGGCATACTCATCACACAGGTGCACCAACAGTCGCAACGCGAAGGCCTATGC
This sequence comes from Ptychodera flava, assembly GCF_041260155.1. Taxonomy (NCBI): domain Eukaryota; kingdom Metazoa; phylum Hemichordata; class Enteropneusta; family Ptychoderidae; genus Ptychodera; species Ptychodera flava. The sequence continues at coordinate 3,168,084 of NC_091931.1, read as the reverse complement.
ACCTGGTAGAGAGAGAGAGCTCTTTTGGGAATTAAAGTTAGTCTTTGCGTAGCGATGGTGGTACACATATCCTTCTAGCGTAGGGCAATATTGCCATTGTACCTCAATATTTGGACTGCTGTTTAGGTAGGACGTCAACTTGATCAAACCCTAAAATCTAAAAGCTTAAACTCGAAAAAAGGCAAACCCTTCAGTTTCGGAACTGCAGCTACATAAAGCAATATGTGATACCACGGTACTACCAAAAGAGTGTGGTAGCTCCTAGCTTTGCATGGCAGGGCTGTGTGTTACAACAATGTACCTGCGTTATACGGCCTGCGGTAGGAGGTCGTATAACGCGCGCTGGTAACACACAGCCCTGCCATGCAGAGCTAGGTACTAGGTAGTTCCATGGTGATACTGATACGCTCCTGCTGGGGAAAACAACACCGAGACTTGTGAATTGCAATATCAACATCCTTCCGATCCTTAATATATTTTTCATAAGCCAATAAGTCAATCATTTAAACATACAGACCTATTTCCGGAAAATGATAGGCTAAAATGTACAATGTACGTCCAGAGAACTTCTACAGTGGTACAGCGCGAAACTTGTAAACAAACTTGTATGCGTTGAAGGTATTTGAATATTTTTAGAATGATGTTCACAGTCACACTTGGAAGTAGTGACAATTTAGTCAAGTTGTAAGTGAAAAATATTTGTGAAAATCGTCATTCAATACTTAGACCTCAATCAATTTTGACAGTCAGGAAGAACGGACAGAAATAATTGAGTGAAATTAATGACTTACATGACGAATCTCTGACTTAAAATGACGTTGAAATTACTGTCATTTTCCAGAATACATGTACGTACCAAGCTTGCAGGTCAAGTGCAGAGGGTCAAGTATGATGTGAAATAGGCCCAGAAGAAAGTTTTTAAATAGCTTTGAAACAAGCGGACTGCCAATCTTGTTTAGTGGTCATCTAGTAATAGTATCAAGACTTTAACTTTTCACATAATGCTATGCTTGGTGTCTACCTCCATGGTGAACAACATACCGGTACATGATTCGGCACTCAGCAGAGGACTGCACTTTCATATTGGAAATATTTGTGAGTTCACATGGTGGTGTAATCTTACATCCCTGTTCAGAAATGGCTAATATTATTGGTCTTCTGGCCAGAGGTCCATATATCTTTCTTTCATATTATGACTTTGTTTGTGTACCGTCTATCTGCTGTCTGTTCTGTGCTGTTTTGTGTCTATGTTTACAACTATTGTCTTGCGAATTCTGACCTACTGTCATTGGATTATGGATTGGTATGATTGCGATTATTTTATTATGATACTTTGGACAAAGCTATTTTGGCAACATTTTACAGTACTATCTTGTCAATGCACCAATTATAAAAATATTCATTGCCACCATTTTAATACTTCAACAGTGCAATGGTCATGCTGCTTGACACTTGAATTAAAAGAATCGCTACTAGATATGTACCAAGTTAAAGGGACAAAGTTGCTCATTATTGACATTATTTTGCCATTTAAATTTCTTTTGATAGATTATTCTCACTGAAATATGCTCACTGTCTGGTTATTGCAATTAAATTCTCACTTTTTATAAGGCACATTAACATGTGAAATTTACTGTGACAATTTTTGGTACATACCTTAAATTAAATTATTAAGTGACCACATGTTATATCCATGCATGCATATGAGTTGAGCTGTGACAACCAGAGATTGCAATTAAGCCCATTTCAGTGAGCAGCAGAAAAGCATATATATTCAACGGAAATTAAAATGACCAAAAATTTGTCAAAAATGAGTGACTTTGTCCCTTTAATGGCCAATGAAAATGGCTAAATTCCATGTTTGCTGTTTTGTTATTTTTGCCTGTCAGTCACTGTAATTTGAAACAATGGTGTATGGACAAGATGTTGGTTTTGTTGTTTACTTTGCAGGTCAGAGTTATATAAATTCATAAGATTTCAGAATTTTTCAGTATTAGCTGCTGTATTTTAGCATGATATGCTCTGTATTGATTCAGTTTGTCAGCCTAGCTTGATGACACTTGAGCAGTGGTGTCATTTTTGTGTCCAGTGAAGTCTTAAACTGTTTTTGTGGTTAATTGTTCCACATTTACAAGTGTGCTGACAAAGTGGAAAATAAAGCATTTCATCAAACTTGTGCAGAAAATCAACAATGAATTCATTTAATCATAGAGTTTATCCTATGGTGTTCCCCAGAACAATTAATACCAGTACTCTCCTTATCTGGTGATTGGTTTACTATTAGTTAACCTGTTCACCCCCAATTCCCTGTAAACAGGTCCACACTCACCATTGATAACAATGGGATTGGGCCAAACCATGGTGGTGAAAGGGTTAAACAGTGTAAGAGTTAAACAGTATATTAAACCATTATCATAACAATCAAAATGCATATTGTGTAGGCAGAGAAATCAGGGGTTTCCTTTTTATTAAAAGTACTGAAAAATCTGTAGCATAGAATTATCGAGATTTTTTTCTACAAGATTAGTTTTACCCATGCTGGTCAAATGGGACTGACACCATGTCATTGAAAGTATTCTTAGGTAAGGCTGACATCCATATCTAGACTTGTTCTTGTCACAAGCAGAAGCAAATAAAAAATTTGCAGACATCCCTTGCTGGTATCCATCTATATTGCCCAGTGTTGTAAATCCCCACCTCAATTTTTGATCGTTGAAGATTCGATCAATTTGTAATATTCTATTTTTTTGAAACTGGGGGAGGGTCACAAATTTTTCAGCCTTGCTTTGGGGGAGGGTCATAAATTTTTCAGCCTTGCTTTGGGGGAGGGTCATAAATTTTTGGTCACTCTCTTACGAAATCCCCCGGCCCTCCCCCCCTGCTAATTTACGTCCAGTCCCTTATCACGACGAGATCTACAAGGCATGTTCTTCCCGGCATAAATGTGATAAACTGGGCAGTGGCTGAACCTTCAGTCGACTTACACGAGCAAGCCTTAACGATTAATGGTAATTTACTCGCTGGTTGAAATATGCTGTTACTAGCCGACGCGCTGCTGGTCTGAACAGTAAACAATTAATTATTCATAAACAATCAGTTCATAATGGCACATTCCATTTTAACCAACAGGGGCATCTAGGATTGTGCGATTGTGTAAGGTCCCGGGTAAGGTACATGTTGCTCTTTTATGCTGTAAAGTTTTCCCACCATTTAAAATACTATGGTTGTATGTTACAGTCTTCATGATTAATTTGGAGATGTAGTCAATGATACTTTTCTACACTGAATCGTACACCAACTAATATGGTCCTTGCTAATTTACATAGTAAAGGTCACGGGTCACATTGTTGTGAGGCCCTGCATTGTTTCAAGTCGAGTGTGTAAACAGCGTGATGTTCGAATGGATTTTGACTACTGCACTAATTCCTTCGTCGGGAAAGGTTGCCGATTCTGAATGTAGGACGTCCATTACCCCAATTATTTAATGACAGGACTACATGGAAAGCAACGGAATACTGGATATCTCCGACGAATTTGATGTCTGTTACCACGGTCCTTTGTGGAGTGATACTGACAGTGCTGTTCCCGATCTTGACAATGATGTCAGCAACTGTGATTGTAGTGTGAACATGACTAAGACTATGAGTCCTTGAAACTTTCAGAGAGCAACCTGAGGTGTCTCTGAATCTTTCAAGGACTATCCTAATGTGACCTTGAATCTTTCAAAAACCGACATTGCAAGACGAGTCTTTGAAACATTCAGGGACCACCCTGATGTGTCTCTGGATCTTTTAGAGACCACTCTGATGTGACCTTGAAACTTCCAGGGACCACCCGGATGAGTCCTTGAAACTTTCAGGGACCACCTGGATGAGTCCTTGAAACTTTCAGGGACCAACCTGAGGTGCCCCTGAATTTTTCAAGGACTATCCTAATGTGACCTTGAAACTTTCAGGGACCACCCAGATGAGTCCTTGAAACTTTCGGGGACCACCCTGATGTGTCCCTTAATCTTTTTAAGGGACCACTTAGATATGACCCCTAAACATTTTTTAAGGACTGGCCGAGAGAGGCACTTTGAAATAGTTAAGAACCAATCAGATATGATCCCGAAACCTTCAAATGCATCCAGGTCCTCTAAACAATACAGCAATCATCAAGTTTTGACCTCTAATCTTGACATTTTTAAGAATGTGTATCAACGAGATGAATTATCCTTAAAAAATTGTCTAAAAGGATAAATTTACAATTTTTGAAAAGCAGATGGCTTTAAATACTACAATTTTTTTAATACTACTTAAACATTTAATTCAATAATTACAGTTTTGATGTTTTCACTAGAAAAATTGATAATTACTAAATGCTTTGAGTAAACCCTCTCTTAGAGAGCACATTCTGTGACTTTTACTGTTCATCTTATAATCACAAAATAGTTCCAATTGTGTTGTTTATTGATTGATGCATGTTGTATGTAACCCCATAACCTCACAAACCTATTTCTTTTCCACCAAGGGAAGTTATCACACATGACTTGCCTGTTGTCCGTATGAATTGATATATGCCTCTTTTCATTTCTCATAACAGTTCGTCAGTGTTTGTCACTCGCTGTGCCAGCATATGCTAATTTGGTGGGTACATGTGATACAAGCTATGGCAGTTCATGCACAGTAGAGTGTCAGACGGGGTATCGTCTTCTCGGATCAAACAACTTCACCTGCGAATATAACGGCAATGCAATGTATTGGTACACGGTGCAGCAACCATCATGCCAAGGTAACAAGGAAAGAATTGTTTAATTGAATATTGAATCCCCTTTGATAAGTTAAGAAATTGAATGTTAATCATGTGTTGATCAGATGACAGAGGGTGTCTTAGTTATGGGATGAGGACACTTTAGGATTTCTTGTTGTGGGGAGAGGCACTCGGAAGTTTTAGTAGTGGGTACGGAAGGCGAACATTGTGGGTAGGGTGTGGATGGGTAGGAGAAGTTTTCCAAAGCGAACAGCTTTTACTTTCCTACAAAATTTCATTTGGCGTAAAATTCTTTTAAACACTGAAAGCACCTTCGGGTCCAATTTCTTGAAATAGGCTTGTTGGCTGCCCCTAATACGGGCATTGGAAGATCATTGTCGAAGTGTTTGTTGAAGTACCATGGGAATAGCAGTCCTACAATAATCGCCATTGAATATGTATAATTGATTCGTGTGTGACTGATTCGTTTTTCTGTGTCAAAAGATACGTTCAGTCCTGTCAAAGGTTTTGAATTTTTGATTGGCTTCTCAATGAACTTATTATCATATTTTGTTTTCCTTGTCTTCAGTAATCGAATGTCAACCTTTGACCTTACCGGAAGAAGTTCACGTTGCTCCGATCGGTTGCGGTGGACCGAGTGGTGTTCAACGTGGAACAGAATGTCAGTTTTACTGTCTTAATAGTTTCACCTTGATTGGAAACGACACCACATCTGTTACCTGTCAAGACTCTGGCACTTGGAACCGTGATATAGGAACAGATCACCTATCCTGTACAGGTAAATTATTTCCAAACAGTGCTGCAACACAGCTTCCAGAAACAACCACACTTGTTGCACACCCTAAGATACTTTCTGTCAAAACTTGCAGATACCAATTTGAAGATCTTGGCTCAATAGTTTCAGCATATTTATAATTCTAAATTTCTTTCTCTAGATGATGTATACAAATGCCATGGTAATAGTATGTTACACTGGTTTACAACACAGATTTAAACTGAAGGTTGGTGTTGTAACTAAAGTTTAAGCAGATCGTGAATCACAGGAAATAGCATTTCCTTGCTCATCACGTTTTTTTTCCGTAGATGAAGAGTCGCCAAGGATTTCATCGTGTCCAAAGTCAATCCATGCAACTCTTGTGGATGTCTCTGGTGTTGAAGTTACCTTCACGGAACCATCCGCGACGGATAATTCAGGCCAAGCTCCAACACTTTCAAAGTCTCCTGCTCACGTCACCTCCCCGTATATCGTAACAAACGACACTACAGTAGTGTACAGATTTTGTGACGCGTCACAAATTGCGATGATTGTACCTTTGTGATTTACGTCACAGGTAAGACGACAGAGCTTGTACTTTTTGTCTTTCCCGAATTCTTACTCTATGACATCCTGTCAATAATCAGAAATTATCTGTCATATTTTATGTTCATTGAATCACCTTCATTTTTACCAGACGATCTGGAACCACTTGTCATATACTGCCCTGAGAATCAGACACTAATCACGACTACCCAGATGACAGTAGTGACTTTGACCGAACCTATCTTTGGAGACCCTCGTGGTGGTTCATTGAATATCATCAAACCTTATGGTGGCGTCCTCTCAAACATCACTACCAGCATCAACGCATACCATTCATTATTTGGCCGTAAAACCAGAGAATGGAAAAAAAGCGTTTTGTACCTATTACATCACACTCCAACTTAAAGGTAAATGAATCAATTTTAGATAGACTTACTGTGAAAAATTTTGCTAATACATCAAAACAAAAGTCTGTGAGATGTAAAATAAGCTATTCCTACGAGAATATTGCAACCAGTACATCCAATGTAATCAAGTCCCGAATATGATTATCTCAGTGTCTGTAATTAATACATTTCTGTCAATATAACCAAAATATTTATTTTCATTTTTTAAGTATGTTCTCCACTACGGAAGCCAGCAAATGGTATCGTTTCTTGCTATAATTTGCCAAATGGGATAGAATTTTGTTCAATGTTTTGTCATGAAAAATACGATATTCCCAGGACATCTTCCCCGGTTCCTGAACTGTATGTTTGTACTTCAAGGGGATGGCTAAGCGATCACGTACCAGACTGTTCAGGTATAGAGTTTATCTTTCCTTAATCGGTTTGTTTTGTTTCGTTGTTTTTATTTTACTGGGGCTAGAAAGGGAGCATAGATCTACTTGATTTAAATGTAGCAAAAGCGAACCATTAGAACACTAAAATCTTCCTCACCAAAATATTTATCACGATGCATCGTATATGAAAACTGTTTTCAAGTTTTGCTATCTCCCCAACAAAGTATCTTACCCTTCAAGTACGCTAGGTAAGGAATTTTCCGATACTGTTTTAATTAGCATATAGTTAGATCCATCAGACTCTCAACAGGAAATATTTCTCGTCCCTCATTGCCCTTTACTTATTGTTATCACCAAACTTATATTTGAAAGGGCATTTGTTATTAAATTTGAACCGCAATACCCAGTATCGCCTTCAAGAGCATTTACAATTATGCACTGGAAGTGCAGTATCATACTTCGAGATAGTCAAGCTGAGCCAATACTTCTTAAAGAGACCATGATGTGGAATTTGAATGTGTGGTATCAGATGAGTTAGTGTGTGGAAGAATCGTATTCCAAATGATTGCAACTCAAATAACAGAACGTCTCATTGCTTCCCCCTGTCCTCTCATTCAAAATCAGTTTAAAGAACATGACATTTCTCCACTCGTGGTCTTTCACTCATTTCACTTATTTTATGTACTTCTACAGCGACCAAACATCCAAGTAGATCAAATCTACACAACGAATTGATGTATTACACTAATGCGTGTCCGAATTCAACAGAAGAAATAAAAGATGCATTTTTAAAGATACTTAGAAAGTCAGCTTTTAAAAGCGTTTGTGATGCAGCCATCGTCGTTGTACTGTCGGTAATATAGAAGTGACGTGTGGTGAATGTACCACCTGTTCAAGACGAAAACGTGACGTCAATAACACACGTTGGAAGAATGCCAGATTTACCAATGATAAAGATTTTAAAAGAAGGAGGAGTGTATGGCAAAATGAACTCCTTATTGAATTCAGTTTTGAAATAGATTTTCATCAGACACATACAAACAGTGATTACAATGTCAGCGATGCAAAAAATAAGGTGTTGGTTATACTGGATCAAATGCAAGAAGAAATTAACAATGGAGGGTTCCAACTACCGGCAACTGATGGTTATCAGTATCAGATAATTCCAGACTTTTTCCATACTGATGCTGAGATATATTGTGACGATGGGTACACAGCAAACAACAAAAACTACACATGTGGTAGGTGCATAGTCATATAAATTTCCAGACTTTTGATATCTATTCTATTCGGATATATGTAAATTCATGAAATGTGTGACCTGATACCCAGTAGATGCATTACTGTTGCTTCCTTTAAATAAGAACTCGGTAGCAGTTTTAGATCAAATTCGTCCTGTAAGTACATTTTCTCTCTCTCTCTCTCACTCTCTCTCTCTCTCTCTCTCTCTCTCTCTCTCTCTCTCTCTCTCTCTCTCTCTCTCTCTCTCTCTCTCTCTAGCTTGATGTCAACGACTTTTTCCATAGTTTTCAAATGCAACTTTCGATAAGTGTGTTTCATGCTGTAAAGTAATTTATGTTTTGTTTGTTCGTTTTTAACATCTTCAGTCGCTTGCACAACAGGGACACGTTTGTGAATGAAACTAAAGAATGTGTATTTTGTGAGAAGGGTTACTATCAAGAGCAGCAAGCCAAGTCTGAGTGCGTAAGATGCCCGGCCGGTACATCTACTCTGACGGAAGGAACTGTAAATGGAACAGACTGTTTACGTAAGACAACTTGGTAGCCTTTCGTAAACTATATTTCTTTGAATATGACAGAAGATTTGCAGTGAATCTTGGTCAAATTGATTTGTTTGTCTATTTTCGTATATCTGGTGTAGAGACATATATTAAACTTTGGCAGAAATTTAACATTATTCTGCCAGTATATGGAACGAAGTAAGAATTAAAAGGGATTAGAACTCACACCTTACTCGTATATAAGTATGTGTTCAACGTAGAGGTGATAAATGCAACTATTCCGATTCAAGCAAATTCTGTTTTAAAATACTTCGCTAATTTTCTCTCGCGATATTGCATACTTATTGATAATTGACACAACTATGTCAATACGGAATATATATACATATGAATCATTGTTACAAGGACCTAAAATTTGACCAAAGTTTATATGATGAACATTCTATACATTTGTTTCGTTGTTTTAGCCCAATGTCAACCTGGGTCATATTCACACACTGGAGTTGAGACGTGCCAGAGTTGTCCGATCGGTTTTAACCAAAACATTGCAGGACAAACGACATGTAAAGCTTGTCCAGAGGGTACTTCCACAAATGGTCAAGGGAAAAACGCTTCAATAGAGTGTCGCGGTAAGATCACTTTCTCGATATCTGTGGATCCCGGACTGAAATATTTCCAAAGTACTGACATTACTACAACTTTTAAACTCATCTAAGATTTTTCATTGTCATTGACAAGAAGTCCAGGTCACAACAAGAAGTTTAGGTCATTGGTGTCTTTATTGATTGAATTATTGCTTATTTGGTTGGTTGGTTGTCGTCAGTATTGCTTTGTTTATTTATTCGCCCATTCATTCATTCATCCACCCATTCATCCATCCATCCATCCATCCCTCCATTCATTCATTCATTCATTTACGTAGAGGGTAGTCACTTAGCCAATGAGCGCGTTATGTTTTTTGTCTCATATATGAGAGTCTCAAGATTACATCATATTTCTTCAGCATTCTGTATATGAGCAACTCAGTGTCTTATCATAACGGTTTTAGAACTAATTTATGTTTATTTTATCTGGACACAGAGCCCTGTCAAGCAGGTACTTATTCAAATGATGGACTAAAACCTTGTTTTCCCTGTCCGAGAAGATATTATCAACCAAGCACTGGTCGACGACAGTGTATTCTCTGTGGTGGATCCAATACAACCATCGCTGAGGGCAGTACATCAATCCAAGACTGTTTTGGTAATTTCTCAGTTTTGTATATTATCGTCGCGTTTTATGTTAAACTTTTTATGAGTATGTATAATGAAAATGGTGGACTAAAGGAAAGTGTCCGCTGTCGTCTATTATTGTAATTTTTTATCACGTCAAACATCCGCGACATGATTTGTATTTACATTTTATCAACTGTGTGTGTGTCTTGTTACTTGACAGAGGTAAATGAATGTCAAAGTGCTCCATGTCAGAATAAAGGTGCTTGTCAGGATTTAATTGACAGCTACCACTGTCTCTGTGAAGAAGGGTTTTACGGCATCAACTGTGAAATCAACATAGATGATTGTCAATCAACACCATGTCTCAACAACGGTACGTGTAATGACGGAGTGGCAAACTTTAGCTGTGATTGCAAACCAGGATTCGCTGGTAAGTAATAAAATGGCCAATTGGTAAAATTCTGCTTCCTTTTTGTTGTATTACGTCATTATTCAAACTCCAATATCTTCACTGCTTTCTATAAACTTGTTGTTGGCAAAAATATTACATGAATCATGATCCTTGCATTTTCTCTAAGTTCTTCGCAAATAATGATTGATCGAAGAATAACATTTATATCTTTACTTTACTGAGTCTCAGTGAGTGGACGTGTTTTTTTCTTCCTCTGTGCCATCAAGATGGTACTTTGACGTTTTTATTGGTGTCATAATTAGAGAAATTCCATTTCACTTCATAAGTAAATGGACTTCTAACAAGAATGCTTTAGACTTCTTGGTCTTCTGACATATCTATTTTTATTTCTCAATTTGTATGAAGGTGACGATTGCAGTGTTGATATCAACGAGTGTGATTCGTCACCCTGTCACAACGGTGCTATTTGCCAAGATGAAGTCGACGGTTACCTCTGCCAATGCCTTGCTGATTTTTACGGTGACAATTGTGAACATGAAGTAGATTTGTGTCAGTCTAGTCCCTGTGTTAACGGTGCATCTTGCCATCAAAGCAACGGATACTGGTGTATCTGTGTTCCTGGATTCACTGGCACTCATTGTCAAATAAATATTGACGATTGCAGAAATAATCCTTGCAAAAATCAAGGTGTTTTGTGAGGATGGTATTAATTCCTACACCTGTGACTGTACACCTGGTTACACCGGAAATACCTGCGAGGGCAAAATTGACTTGTGCGCAACAACACCGTGTTTTAACAATGCAACATGCGTGGATTTAGGTAACACAGTGTCGTGTTTGTGTCCATTGGGTAAGACGGGTAGCAGATGTGGAAGTGACTTTACAGAGATGGACAATCCCTGTGAAAATGGCGCCACTTTTACCATCTTACCAGTAGGAATAGCCTGTACTTGTGTTAACGGCTTTGTAGGTCAATATTGTGAGATAGACTTTGACGATTGTGCATCCAGTCCGTGTTCCAATGGCGCTACCTGTGTGGATGGCATTGCAACCTATGAGTGTATTTGTCCTCCGGGATTTCAAGGTATGTAAGACTTTGCCGAAAATTTTATAAGTCGATAAAGGGTTACTTCAGCACAGAGAGTGAACGAAAGAAGTGTTGTCAGCGAAAGAGCTTTGAAAAGTAAACAGCTTATTCTCTTATCAATCTTCCGAGCGATTGGTAATAGTCTAGCGGCTATACAGAAAGTCATTTGACTTTATTAGAATGATGTATTTTAGTCACAACGATCATTAGTCTTCATCTCTCTGCAGAGAGTGGTTTCATAAAGGCATGTCTTTTTCGAAGGGGCCCTGACAGGTTTATTACTATTAATGACGTCATAGGTTCAATTTGCGGAGAAGATACGGACGAGTGCTCATCGAATCCATGTGAAGACGGCTCTACTTGTATTGATCATATCAATGGCTACACATGCCGTTGTAAAGAAGGATTTACTGGTGAACACTGTCAGGAGATGATCAATCCATGTGATCAGCTACCGTGTGCAAATAACGCCACTTGTACTGCTTTGACCAATGGCAGTTTTTCTTGTAATTGTCCAGCTGGCTTTAAAGGTCAGTCACTGAGTCAAGTTGCCAGTAATATACCTTCACCGAAGTCACTTTGCTTTTGTTGTTCTTGTACACAGGCAAACATCTTTTTTCTTTCAAAGTGTCAAGCGATACTCCCTAAGTGAGTAACACTTGTGATAAATAGTTCAACAGATAGGTGACAGTCTTGACATCTAAACTCTCATGCACTAGATTACGAGTATCAATATTGCACACATACTTCACAGCCGTTATGCTGATGGGGCAATACGAAAGAGAGAAATTTACCGGCGTTATAAGGGCCGTCGATGATTGAAGCTGACACACGACAAACATAGTTCCTTCGTTGCAGTTGAGACCCCTCTCCCTGCCCCCTCAAAACGAAAGTTCTCATGCGAAATCGAAAATTCGGCAACGTGAATATGATGATTTTACTTACACGCACACATACTGCTCCTAAGTATCAAGGCATCAAAGTAAATAGTTTTTCCTCTTTTTCTTGATTCTCTCTTTCGTTCCACTTTGCCTTTTGCTTGATATACTTATATATGTCATGCTTATCCAGATCCGACTTTGAACACGTATTTACATCCACGAATGCATATTGTCTTGTCTGCGCCTATTCTTCATTGTTCGACACTTGGACAAGAACAAAGTTAGGAAACAATACGAAAGTCCTTGTCGTGTGTCAGCTTTAATTATCGATGGTCCCTTTGTAATATTTTCAATAGATATTAAATATTTCAGGAAGAGAAAACTAGATTGAAGTAAACTAAAATGTACCCATTTTTCGTTATGAAAATTAGGATTAGATTGTGGGATCAACACCAATGAATGTTTATCGCAACCATGTTTGAACGGAGGATACTGCGTTGATGGTGTCAACGAATATATCTGTGAATGTGTCACCGGTTTTGAAGGTAGAAAATGTGAAGTGGACATAGATGACTGCAGTCAAACGTAAGTGTGTGTCAATCATTCTGCTTCTTGGTAATTTTACAAAAGACCAGCTGTTTTCTCAGAATGGTGCGAGTTTGTGGGGGTTTTTTTTGCAAAGATCATTTTTGTATTCTTTCGAACGAAGTAACAGTAAACAATTTAATTGAGAGTGGTCAAAATGACAATACGATATCACATTATCAACTGTTTATCAACTGTCACGCTTAACATTGGTTTCAACCGTTTTAAGGTCATGTTTCAATGGTGGAACGTGTCACGATGGGATCAACAGTTACATCTGTACATGCGCGGAATATTATACCGGTATCCACTGTGAGACTCCCATCGACTTCTGTAGCAGCGGACCATGTCAGAATGGAGGTGTTTGTCAGAGTCAAATTGGGAGCTATCTATGTTCATGTGCATCTGGATTCGCTGGTCCTGTTTGTCAGATAAATACCAACGAGTGTGCTAGTAATCCATGTAGCAATGCATACAGTTGTACCGATGGTGTTGCTGATTATACATGTGACTGTGAGAGTGGCTGGACCGGTAAAAACTGTGACGAACCTTTCTCTGCCTGTTCGTCTTTGCCATGTCAGAATAATGGATACTGCTATGATATCTCGTCTTCCTACATCTGTCTTTGCAAAGTAGGATTCCAGGGTGATAACTGTGAAGTAGATATAGACGATTGTATCGGGCATAAATGTAAGAACGGTGCTACCTGCAGTGATGGCGTCAACGGGTATACTTGTCAGTGTCCGTATCTGTATAGAGGCAAATTTTGCCAAATTCAATCTGTAGACTATTGCTCACCGAATCCATGCAAGAATAACGGACAATGTCTCAACTCAGCAACTGACTACACTTGTAGCTGTTTGTCTGGATTCCAAGGTTTGGATTGTGAAATTGATGTCGACGATTGCATCAATAATAATTGTCAAAATGGTGCTACATGTGTTGACCTGGTAGGTTACTTTACTCTTCCATTGTCTGTTTCTAATTTCTTTCTTCGTGTTTATCTGTTTATTTGTTTATTTATTTTATTTATTTTTATTCTTGGTGAACCTTTTGAACGTTTATTCCTCATTCTGTTTCGGATTCACATTGTTTAGCTGTGCTTTATCTTGTACACTGTAACAGATAATGTGTAGCGTCAGGCACAACTCTGTTACACAAATCAACATCAACAAAGACGACACTGGGGTATAGAGTTGACTTCAGATTCTCAGACTCAGATCTCAGATACTTGACATACTTCACATTGAAAATTAAAATATCGGAACTCTCAAACTATCATGCGCAAGAATTGGTGACGTAACATCAAAAATGAAACATGTTGTGATAGAGAAAGGCATTGTGTAGATTTGAAATCAAACAAATGATAATTTCCATCCGTCAATCTGGAACTTACAAATTTCGACCACGGTCCCTTTTATGGAGGATCCATGATTTAACCGTGAAGTCCTAAGGTAAAATTTGATATGGTCTTTATATCACATATTTCACATTTCATGGCAGTTCATGACTTGTATAGATTGAATATAACTAATCTGTGTTATATCTGAGATCTTAGGTCTGAAAAGTCAACTCTATCACGACAGGTTTGTATACAGAAGTGTGTGAGCATTGTATCATGCGATCACAGGGCATTATCTGTATTAAACGGTACCTCTAGGAATTACACAGCTCAAATCTAATGATTCACTGTGTGAGACCCTGAGATTCAATACTGGACAAAACATTATCTTCACATCCATGATTTAGACGGATGTGTTATAGTCCGTGAGCTAGAGGGGGTCTACGTGCACCCCCCCACAGGATAACAAACCTGTATTTTTCAGAACCCTTGGGATCCCTAGAATACGAAATGGAATTTTAACAGAAAAAATATAGGGACACAATAGCTGTTATGGTCATGTTTTGAAGGGTACCGCAAAATCACGATTTTCCAAGCCAAATGCATTTTCGTCAAATCTGTAATCTTGTTAGTCATGTGCTGAGCTCATTTTTAACATAATCTCACTTGTTTGGTATCATTAGAACGGGAATTTATTCCTCTCTAAGATGACATATTGCACTATGCAATATCTTCTACAGTTTTTGTCAAATATAACCAAAACTTACCCCTTACCCCAAAATTTAACATTACAAATTACAGAAAATCTCAAATTCTACCAATTTTTTAGCTAGGCATAATAAAAAATGCAATGCTTTGTCTGAAATCTGTTTTATTTGATACAGGGACATGTCAGAAATATGAAATAGACTTTTAACAGAAAAAATATTGGGAATCTACAGCTGTAACAGTCATATTTTGAAGGGTACCGCAAAATCATAGTGTTGCAGATTTGCATGCATTTTTGTTAAAACTGTCTTCCTATTAGTTATCTGCTGAGCTTGTTTTTGAATATAACCTGGCTTGTTAGGTATCATTAGAAAGATAATTTACTAATCTTTAGAATGACATATTGTAACATGCAATATCTTCTCTAGTTTTCATGATATATAACCAAAACTTACCCCATACCCCAAAGTTTACATTGAAAATTGCAGTCATAGCTAAAACCAAATTCTACCATTTTTTTAGCTTGACACAAAAAATCTGGCCGTTTTTGCTATTAAATCTATTTTATTTGTTACAGGGACATGTCAGAAATATGAAATAGACTTTTAACAGAAAAAATATTGAGAATCTACATCTGTAACATCATATTTTGAAGGGTACCGCAAAATCATAGTGTTGCAGATTTGCATGCATTTTTGTTAAAACTGTCTTCCTATAAGTTATCTGCTGAGCTTGTTTTTGAATATAACCTGGCTTGTTAGGTATCATTAGAAAGATAATTTACTAATCTTTAGAATGATATATTGTAACATGCAATATCTTCTATAGTTTTCATGATATATAACCAAAACCTACCCCTTACCCCAAAGTTTACATTGAAAATTTCTGTCATAGCTAAAACCAAATTCAAGCAATTTTTTACGCAGACATAAAAAATTAGGCAATTTTTTGTATGAAATCTGTTTTATTTTGTACTTGGCCATATCAGAAATATGAAATGAACTTTTAACAGAAAAAATATTGGGATTCTATAGCTGTAACAGCTGTATTTTGAAGGGTACAGCAAAATCTCAGTATTCCTGATTCGCATGCGTTTTTGTTAAATCTGTCATCTTATAAGTCGTCTAATGAGCTTGTTATTGATTATAACCGGGTTTGTTTAGTATCATTGAAAAGGTAATTAAATAGTCTTTACAATGACATATTGTAACAGGCAATATCTTGTATAGTTTTCATGGAATATGACCAAAACGTACCCCATACCCCAAGGTTTATATTGAAAGTATTGTCATAGATAACATGATCAAATTCCGTGAATTTTTAGCTAGACATGATAAAAATAGCTCTGTTTCGGTATTAAATCTGTAGTATATGGTACTGGGTCATGTCAGAAATATGAAATAGACTTTTAACAGAAAAAATATTTGGACTGTATAGTTGTAACAGCCATATTTTGAAGGGAAATGCAAAATCACAGTACCGCAAACTGGCACCTTTTTTGTTAAATTCTTCTTCTTGTCAGTCATCTGCTGAACTTATTTTGTGACACAACCTGGCTTGTGAGGTATCATTAGTAGGGAAATTCATTCTTCTTTAAGATGACATATTGTAATATACAATGTCATTCATAGTTTTCCTGGAATATGGTCAAACTTTACCCCATACCCAAAAAGTTCAGATCGCAAATACAGCTTATCTAAATTCTACCATTTTTTGCTGCACATAATACAAAAGGCAATTCTTGTTTAAAATCTGATTTATTTGTTACAAAAGTATGTCACAAGTTTAAAATTAACTTTTAACGGGAAGATGATACAATTTAGTAGCCATTTGGATCATTTTTGGAGGGGGAACCCATATATTGCAAATGTATGTGTTTCGGCAAATTTGCCCTGATACCTGGGTACCCTTCCAAATATGATCCAAAAGGCTACAAATCATATTATGTTCCTGTTAAAAGTTAATTTCATATTTTTAACATACTTTATTAACAAAAATACATATTTCATACATTGCATACAAGCATTGCCTTTGGTATATAAAGTTAATAAATTGTAAAAAATGGTAGAGTTTCAGATTTGCAGTAATTTGCTGTGTAAACCTTGGGGTATGGGGTAAGCTTTGGTCCTATTTCATGAAACCTAAACAAGACATTGCATATTACAATATGCCATTTTAAAAACTAGTAAATTACCTTGCTATTGATACCTAACAAGCCAGGTTATGTCAACAATCAAGCTCAGCAGATGACTTTTAAGAAGACAGATTTAACAAAAAAGCAAGCGAGTTGGCAATACGGTGATTTTGCGAGACCCTTCAAAATATGACTGTTACAGTTGTAGAGTCCCAATATATTTTCTGTTAAAAGTCTATTTCATATTTCTGACATTCCCCCATACCAAATAAAAAGATTTCATATAAAGCATTGCCTTATTTGTTATGTCTAGCTAGAAAATTGGTAGAATTTGACGATAGCTACGAAAGTAATTTTCGATATAAACTTTGTGGTATGGGGTAAGTTTTCGTCATATGCCATGAAAACTATATAAGATATGGCATATAACAATATGTCATTTTAAAACGTAGTAAATTAGCTTTTCAATGGTACCAAATAAACATGGTTATGTGATAAAATAAGCGCAGCAGATGACCTACAATGGGACAAAGTTAACAAAACACATATGAGTCTGCACTGCTGTGATTTTGCAGTACTCAACAGAATATGCCTGTTACAGCCATAGAATCCCAATATTCTTTCTGTTTAAAGTCTATTTCATATTTCTTACATGTTCCTGTACCAAATAAAATAGATTTAATAGCAAAAACGGCCAGATTTTATATGTCTAGGTAAAAAAATGGTAGAATTTGGTTTTAGCTATGACTGCAATTTTCAATGTAAACTTTGGGTATGGGGTAAGTTTTGGTTATATATCATAAAAACAAGAGAAGATATTGCATGTTACAATATGTCATGCTAAAGATTAGTAAATTATCTTTCTAATGATACCTAACAAGCCAGATTATATTCAAAAACAAGCTCAGCAGATAACTTATAAGACGACAGTTTTAACAAAAATGTATGCAAATCTGCTACACTATGATTTTGCGGTACCCTTCAAAATATGACTGTTACAGATGTAGATTCTCAATATTTTTTCTGTTAAAAGTCTATTTCATAATTCTGACATGTCCCTGTACCAAATAAAATAGATTTAATAGCAAAAACGGCCAGATTTTTTGTGTCAAGCTAAAAAAATGGTAGAATTTGGTTTTAGCTATGACTGCAATTTTCAATGTAAACTTTGGGGTATGGGGTAAGTTTTGGTTATATATCATTAAAACTATAGAAGATATTGCATGTTATAATATGTCATTCTAAAGATTAGTAAATTATCTTTGTAATGATACCTAACAAGCCAGGTTATATTCAAAAACAAGCTCAGCAGATAACTTATAAGAAGACAGTTGTAACAAAAATGCATGCAAATCTGCTACACTATGATTTTGCGGTACCCTTCAAAATATGACTGTTACAGATGTAGATTCTCAATATTTTTGCTGTTAAAAGTCTATTTCATAATTCTGACATGTCCCTGTAACAAATAAAATAGATTTAATAGCAAAAGGGCCAGATTTTTGTGTCAAGCTAAAAAAATGGTAGAATTTGGTTTTAGCTATGACTGCAATTTTCAATGTAAACTTTGGGGTATGGGGTAAGTTTTGGTTATATATCATAAAAAAACTATAGAAGATATTGCATGTTATAATATGTCATTCTAAAGATTAGTAAATTATCTTTCTAGTGATACCTAACAAGCCACATTATATTCAAAAAAAAGCTCAGCAGATAACTTATAGGAAGACAGTTTTAACAAAAATGCATGCAAATCTGCAACACTATGATTTTGCGGTACCCTTCAAAATATGACTGTTACAGATGTAGATTCTCAATACTTTTTCTGTTAAAAGTCTATTTCATAATTCTGACATGTCCCTGTACCAAATAAAATAGATTTAATTGCAAAAACGGCCAGATTTTTTGTGTCAAGCTAAAAAAATGGTAGAATTTGGTTTTAGCTATGACTGCAATTTTCAATGTAAACTTTGGGGTATGGGGTAAGTTTTGGTTATATATCATGAAAACTATAGAAGATATTGCATGTTACAATATGTCATTCTAAAGATTAGTAAATTATCTTTCTAATGATACCTAACAAGCCAGGTTATATTCAAAAACAAGCTCAGCAGATAACTTATAAGAAGACAGTTTTAACAAAAATGCATGCAAATCTGCAACACTATGATTTTGCGGTACCCTTCAAAATATGACTGTTACAGCTGTAGATTCCCAATATTTTTCTGTTAAAAGTCTATTTCATATTTCTGACATGTCCCTGTATCAAATAAAACAGATTTCAGACAAAGCATTGCATTTTTTATTATGCCTAGCTAAAAAATTGGTAGAATTTGAGATTTTCTGTAATTTGTAATGTTAAACTTGGGGTAAGGGGTAAGTTTTTGGTTATATTTGACAAAAACTGTAGAAGATATTGCATATTGCAATATGTCATCTTAGAGAGGAATAAATTCCCTTTCTAATGATACCAAACAAGTGAGGTTATGTTAAAAAATGAGCTCAGCACATGACTTACAAGAAGACAGATTTGACGAAAATGCATTTGGCTTGGAAAATCGTGATTTTGCGGTACCCTTCAAAACATGACCATAACAGCTATTGTGTCCCTATATTTTTTCTGTTAAAATTCCATTTCTGCAGTAAGCCGCCGGCGTATTTTAAGCTTCTATAGACTATAGTCTATAGAAGCTATTGGGATGGGTATTCGTCCGGCGTCCGGCGTCAGTCTGTATGTATGTATGTATGTATGTCTGTATGTATGTATGTATGTATGTATGTATGTATGTATGTATGTATGTATGTATGTATGTATGTATGTATGTATGTATGTATGTATGTATGTATGTATGTATGTATGTATGTATGTATGTATGTATGTATGTATGTCCGTTTGTGAGGCGTCCGTCCACTCAAATATCTTGAGAACTGCAGTACTTACTGATTTGATATTTGTTGTGTGGATAAAATATGATTTTGAGAAACTATTTTTATTAATTTTTTGATATTGTTGAAAAATTGCAAATTAGTGCCCAAAAAAGGCGTTTTGGTAAAAATCTTCTTCTTCATAACCACTGGTCAGACAGCTTTGTTATTTGGTATACAGGTCCCTAAGGATAACCCAACTTAGATTTGTTAAAATTGTGATGAAATATGCAAATCTGTATTTTTACGGATTTTTTTTCCATTTTTGGTCAGGCCATCCTGAAATGAGCTATCAAAGATATCCACCTTCTTCATCAATACATGTGTCACAAAAGGTTATTCTCTACATAACACAGCAGAGCTCTGTCAACTGTTGAGTCGCTTGTTTTTTCAAAACCGCTGGTCAGACAGCTTTAATATTTAGTTTACAAGTCCCTAGGATGACCTTAGTGAGATAATTTCATACAGTCAGGAAATACTTAATTTTGTATCCATGTCTATAGTAGCTTCAGGGACTTTGGCCCTATGTTTTACTTTGCAAAGCGTATTTTTATATATGTCTCCAGGAACTATTCATTTTCAGTTCAGTATTTTATTTACAAGACTATCAGGTCCCACTCAAAACATAATTTGGCGATTAAAACCTTGACTGGTGAGACCTGCCGAAAGAGCGCATTATGGCAAAGAAGACAATATTATGGTTCGATCATAATTTCCCACAGATTTGTATTTTTTTCAAATTATACCAATCAACTTGTCTGTAAGTGGTAGCCGTTTAAAATTTAAAAAAATACTAAAATGACAGTATACCGTCATCTTCCAAGGGTGTTTTATGTCTGTGTTGGCTTCATTTGTAAAGGGGAAACAATTTTATGGCAGACTGAAATTGCATATGTCTCTTCGTGCTGTCTTTAGTGACATAATTCCCAAATAGTTTTACGTCTTGTGTTATTTTGGTTATCGAACTGTGATTTTTGTAACTGACCCACGCCGTGCTTGTGAATTAATCAATGCTTGTTGAAAGAAATATTTCAATGATCATGTTTTGTAATTTCAGATTAACCATTACAACTGTCGCTGCGTGGCAGGATATGTCGGCCAGTACTGCCACATCAACGTCAATGAGTGTGAATCCCTGCCATGCCAGAACGGAGCTACTTGTGAAGATCTCGTGAACGGATATTCCTGCGCATGCTCACCAGGTACAATATAATCGAACATCTTAAGAAAAACGCATTGAGAGATAGCAATAGCTAGATAAAACATCTTAACATGGCAAAACTAATTCGGATTTATTTATTTATTTATTTATTTGGAAATCCTACGGGATCAAGTCCATTTACAGGTTCCTCAAAAGCTCAAATCAAAACGGTTAAAAAAATCATTGAACAAGCCAGCACCAAACAAAAAGTATTTACAAAACTAAAATCAAGTGTAGACACACACAGACAAAAAAACAAAGCAAACAAATCAACAAGAACAGCAATTAAAATATAACATGTCTAATGTCAGACTTAAATGAATCATTGAAAATGTCACTATTATGTTACTGAACCAATTCACTATCACGTTGTAGTTCCTGACAACGTTGTTGTGCTTTCTGTCATTGTTGTTGTGGTTTATGCTATTTTTTCGATTATTGGTGTGGGAATAATTTTTGTGTTTGTGAGTTTTAGTTTTCTTGTCAAATTGTTTTTGTCGTCTAGCGTGATTGTGCATTTATTTTCTCTTGTGTGCAGGTTCACTCCTGGCCACTTTTTTAAATGTTTGTCATGTTTCATGCTGTTCTGCCTTGTATCAGTTTGCATGTTCATCTGAGGGCCCTGGGGACGATAAGCATCTTTACTGAAGCTTTCCAGGCTACCCTCGTTAAACAAGGTTTAATAAAAAAATAAAAATAAATAAAATTTGGTACCAGTAATGTGTCCATTATTATTTTGTCTGGTTCATTTGCTCCGCATGAAGGCCAATCCTCAAAGCACACATAATACGATATATCTATGCCATAATTCTCTAGGATTCAAGGGTACACACTGCCGTATCAACGTAGATGAGTGTACACCAAATCCATGTGAAAATGGAGCATCATGTATGGACGGAACCAATGATTTCACTTGCTTATGTGTAGCCGGGTATAGGTAACTATCCCTAATGTAATGTTAGATACTGTTTCATATCAGCCATTTCCAAACTATCGGACACAGCATTCAACATTACGAATATTTCGAATTTTAAATGAACAAAAATATGGAATTCCTTTGACTCTTAATGTTTAAAGCTTTATTGGATTAAATGACCACGTGAATCGAAGAAAAATGAAAGAGAATACATCCATGATCTTAATAATTAGTTAAAATCATTTGATGTAAAATGAATTTCTTAATTTTACATCAACATATATAACAAAATGGAACTTGGCCTTTCTGATAGTGAGCTGAAGCTGTATTAGCAATGAAACGTTTTATTTTAACTTTATACTTTTACTCTACCGTCTTTAAAGTGGCAAGACATGTGACGTAAACATAGATGAATGCTGGAGTACACCCTGTGTAAATGACGCGACGTGTATGGATGGTATCGATGAATATTCATGCGAATGTCCACCTGGGTATGCTGGAAGACACTGTGAAGAAGGTAAGACTTCCAATATGAAGTGATGTAAGTAAAATTGTTTCAACGAACACTGTGTCAATGTCATTAGTCAGTCCATGTTTTTGTGATAAATACGTAAACACCAGATACACTATCAACTGTCATCTAAACGATAATATATCAAGCGATGTATGCCAAAATCCCCTGTTATGCATGACACAATGTCGTCAAAGTGAATAAACTGTATTATGATATCAGGGGAAATCCGCTTCTCTTGTTCACAGATTATCTGAACGATATATTTCAGTGTGAACTTCCAATAAATTGTGATGTGATGTAACGGTGGTGTGATGTCCAAGGAAATTTAGAACTTGGATGAACAATTGTTGAATATCGATGAAAAATTTGCCAAACTCATCTAATTTTTGGACTTCAAAATGTTTGCAGATGATTAGTTTTTCACTGTAGCTATTTTTCTGGATCCAAAGTGCCGTATGACAACGACATTATGGTTTTTAGCGCTGTTGACGGGAGTCAAGATTTCAGATTTCAGATACTTGGGAGTTGAGAATGTCTTTATCTCATTTGTTTATAGTTATAGCGGCTGATTATGACTTCAAATTTGTCAATTCTACATTGACTGATCATGTGACAGCTGAAGTTACAAGTTTACAGCCAATCACGTCATTCACACTTGCATTCTGGATGCGAACGTCTGGTGGGGCATTCAACTTACAATTAGAATATCAATCGAATGGAACCTCTTCATTTCTGATGGCAGTTACCGAAAGTGGCATTGTCGTTGCTATAAATGGGTAAGTTACCGAAAATAGTATTGTTGCTGCCGTAAATGGGTAAGTTATTGTCACATTTGCAACGTATCAGCGACCTTTTACTTACCTCTATTTAATAGCCATCGCGCTGATGCGAAGAATAAGATACTGCTCAATTATTGTGACTGTCCTAAGTTGGTCTAGGAGTATAGGCCAGGCTAAAATATCGGAATAATTAAAAGCCAAACGAAGTGTTAGAAAAGCTGGATTACAGGGTTCAAGTGAGAAACACGTGACAAATAATATGATTGAACTGATCATGAGATCTACATTTATTATCACACAAATGAACTAAAAGAATAACATGTAAAGTTTATTTATTTATCTATTAATTAGTTAATTAATTAATTAATTAATTAATTAATTAATTTATTTATTTATTTATTGATTTATTTATTTATTTATTTATTTATTTTACTGGCATTTACAATGAACAGTCCATGGACTTGGAGGCAAATCATTTATGGAAAATGTAAATAAAAACTGAGCTAAAGCAGAGCCATTTCCACATAAAAAAAGTTATCTCAGACATACTACCAATAAAGTCAACGATTAACTGATACACTGCCGGTCCTTTAAACTGATAAAGATATTTCAAAGTTTCTTGTCGGACACAAAAATGTGATCACATTTAGGATCCTTGTAGTGTCCGAAAAAAGAAGTATATTACCGAGATAGGCCTAAGTCTATTGTGTGTATAATAAATGAAGTTTTCTACTCAGGTCAGCCCTAATTTCTCAGGAGTCGATAAATGAATAAATTATCAAAGTCCGCACCTGGTGAATACATTAGCAAATACATTTACTAATTTATTTCAAGGGATGGTTTTGTATCAACGCTGGTTCCGCCAGACAAAAGATGGCACCACCGTACAGTGACTTGGTTTGGCTTAACCGGAGAGCTGAAAATTAGCCTAGATGGTCAGCTTGGAGATTCTGCAGTAAATATGATGGCAGGCACCAGTCTACCTAACATTGGAATGCTGGTTATAAAGTCTGAGAACAGCGGTACGTTCCAAGTGATTGTAAACATATTTCATTCGTCATATTGTTTTATCAACTTGAAGATAAACATCTCAGATACATTAAAATAGGATATTTTGATAATGTTCTTCCGATATATGTTTTAAGTATGTGAACTTGCATAGCGTATCTTGTAATGAATACTGTACTATTTGGCAATTTCATCACTGTTTCAGCAAACAATCAGATTAAAGTGAGTTCTTTGAATATGTGGAGCACCGTCATCAGTAACGTCACCCTGGCTACCGTAGCTACAAGTTGTACACATCTGCATCTTGGCAATCTGCTCTCCTGGTCAAGTTTTATCGACAACGTCTTTGGAAATGGCATCATTCTGGAGTCGCCATCCTTATGTGACGGTAAGATTGTGAAATCTAAGTTCCAATCAACTTGTAAGTACACTCGGCCATGATGTGACAGACACTGAAGGTAATACTGCCACAGTCAACAACACGATGAAAGATATGTGTACTGTTATTTAGTCACAAAACCCAAAAACTATTACATATAGGCCAAAAAAATTGCGCTGTTCCGATTACATGGTTTCAAAAATAGGGTAGGTAGGTAGGGAATTTTTTTTTCAATTTTTTTTATTTCTCAATGTGCATTTTGTATGCGTTCAAACAAACTACCAGTGAACAATTTCCTCATGAAACGCACTCAAATTGAATACCAATATATTAAAATAAAATATCCATCAGTAGAATTGAAGTGTGTGGTTTATTAGACTGCCGAGGAAATTGATATGGCTGAATTACAATTCTTTGACAGGAAAGTGAACTGTTTATCCACAGGTAAGTCTGACTTGTAAGAACTGACACAACACAATATTTACTGTCATCATGCAGTGTTTCATCTAGGATACTATACCAGGGAGGATTGGTCCCCCTCTACTGTATTTTTGAGGGGAATTTTAAAATTTTTAGGGGGATTTAACTGAAACATTTAATGACATCTTATATGTAAGTTTTAATGTTGCAGTGATGTCACTTGTGATATACATACTTCAAGCCATAAATCACTTGCTTACACAATTCAAGCTGCTGGCTCAAGCTGCTGGCTTTCAAAAGTCAACAAATTTGGGTATCACTGTGTGAATGTATTGGGCTTCCAAGAGTGGCGGACGGCTCATTAATATTCATAAGCTTTAATATCCCTAAAAATTGTAGCATATTCCCTCATTCTTAAATATTCTGTATGTTTGTTTGCACATATTCTGTAAGTCTGCTTTCATAGGGCTTAATGTACATTCAAACATCAAAATTAACAACAGCCAACCATTCCCACTGT
The DNA here is from genome assembly GCF_041260155.1 of Ptychodera flava. Lineage (NCBI taxonomy): Eukaryota > Metazoa > Hemichordata > Enteropneusta > Ptychoderidae > Ptychodera > Ptychodera flava. Next base: position 3,142,485 of record NC_091931.1, on the reverse strand, counting down.
ACCTTCAAGGGATTTTTTTCATTTTTTCACTGAGCTGTCTGTACTACACAAAGGAAGAAAAACATCTATTGTAGTTATAAAGAATGTTTTGTAGCTTCTGAAAAAAAATGTTCTTGTTTGTCACGTTTTTACTGTGCGTATATCATCCCTCACTACTGTACGGATCAACATTGCCCTTTGCAAACCAATGAGCTGTATTTTTCTCGTGACCAAGCTGGTCTTGTAGTCTTGTGCGCAGACTCAGTAGAGCTAAAACGAACAACTTAGAGGGTCAGATCCCTTGTTTTGAATTGAATGCGGAGTCGAGTTTTTCTCGATGTCAGATTTGCTCCAGTTGCTTTTTTTCAGTCATTTTAGAATGGGGAAAATAACAAACAGAAAGGTTGGTTGTCACCGACAGTTAATTTTAGGGTTTATTTGCCCCGAAAAATGAGTCAGTGTCTGTTCACTGAATTCAAAAACTGGGCCCATTGACACCACAGCTTGCTTCAATGCTTGTGCAGTCTGCACTGAACACGTTTCTGTGACAGTAAAGTCCAATTTTTCGTGTCAATTTTGCTATCAGAATTATTTTCAGAGTGTTATGGACATTCATATGATGCACAAAACTTCAGTTTGTCTCCTTTTCTCAATCGTACAGAGATGATGTGACACAGAAACCTTATCGGGCTAGGGCAATGAACTTTTGTGAACGTAACTCTCAACTGGCTGATAGGCTTTCATATGCAAAATCAGCAAACGGAAATTTATGCGTGGTATTGTTTCAACAGCATTTTATTGAAGTACGTAGTTCAAAAAGTATCAAAATCGAACTAAAATTGGTTTCATGCGTTTCACGTTTTTTCATATCATTATTTTACTTCCGGGTTTACGAAGCTCTAAAAAGTCTAGGGTCGGGGGGATAAAATTGGGGTAGGTCGGGTCATCGGAACAGCACATATTTTTTTTTTTTTTTTTTTTTGGCCTAATATTAGGGATTTTAGGTCACGTGACATCTGTGTTGAACGTACGCGTTCGATGCAGGTCTACTTTCGTGTTAATTCTTAAATAGAACAAATAATCACAGAAGATGAACTGTAGTGTTGAAGATTATTATTTTAACTTCATTTTGAAAATTTTCACTTTTGTACTAAGATAAATTGCAAAGCAGCACGGCTACAACGCGTACCGGCGATTTTGGCGTCCATTATGAGCGTTGTGCCGTGACCTCAAATGTCCCGCGAAGGAGATCGAACATATACCTCTTTGATAGGCTCTCCGCATGACTTATTCTGATCACATCACTATTTTTTAGGGTTGGTACAAAAGTAGAGATCATGGGCTTCATTTGAGGGGGCAAACGTTAAAATCGGCGGAGAAAAAGTCAATCTGTGATCAAACTTTGTGTTTCGTTTGTGTTTTTTTGAAAGAAAATCTTGATTTCCTTAAACGTTCGGCCCCAAAATTAATTTTATAATAAATATTAATTGTAATTCTGCAATATTACGACTCTGACGATGCGAAAAATGATGCTTAAGGCCTTTTTAGCGAGTATGGTTTCACCCCAACTTTACATACACATACACATACAAGTAATCGGCGCTTCGCCGCACGTTCTGTGTCAGGAGGTCTAAGGGACCGTCTCAGATTGTCGCAGAAGTTCAAGAAACGAAATTTCTTCGTTTAGATCAAAACCCCCTCCCCCCTCCCCCTAAACGAAACTTCAAAAGTGCGAAATGTTCATGTCTGCCTGAGAGTACAATGTTGCATTTTGCTATAGCTACTAAAGACGTATTCCCCTTGCCACATTACAAGATTTGAGTACTAACAGGGCATTTTACCGCATAAAAGTTTCATTTTATTTTACTTTCCCTTTTTGCATCTCTTGTGCTGTTCTTTGTCTTTGTGATCACGCAATTTGTACTTGGTAGGGGCGGTAAATAAGCAAAAACTTTGACAAGGGGGCCCAGGCATGTTTAATCATATTAAAAACGACTATGACCAGGTGCATAACAAGTGAGAATAAAGACATCTAGTGGTTAGAGCAGACGCTTATAAATAGCACATTTTTAAGGAAATGATACTTTTTGTCTTTGTATAATTTGATGAATGAAATGTTTAGGATCCAATGTTCCTATTCGGTAAATTGTGTTTGGGGCACAAACGAGAGGGAAACAGTTACAAATTTGTTGGCACGAGTGTGCAGTTTTTCTTTAATTTAAAATAAACACACGAAAACTTGTGATCACAAAATAACAGTGCGAAAGTGAAGTTCACTAATCGAATGGAGGTCAAACCCCCTCCCCCCTAAACGAATAAATTTCGCTTTTTGAACTTCTGCGACAATCTGAGACGGTCCCTAAGCGGAGTTCCGACGTTCACGATTTTGCAGCTAGATTTGTCTGATTTCTTATCAAACGCAAGGATCTAGAGATATATATTTCTATACTTTACCCTTTCAAACGTTATCTTGTTCGAAGTAGTTTGATTTCCGGGTGATATTTTTCGATAGACACTGAGAAGTTGTCAAGCCAGCACTGCACTGCAGTGTAGGCATACGCACGTGCACCACACTTTGCCGATACTATACTGAAATTTTAGTTTCGATCTTTAGTTCCCGAGAAGGGGACTATTTTGGTTCTCTCTGAAGAACAAGGCCATAGATTATTAATTTGTTCTTTCCTCATTGATGGTGTCCCGGACTTTGGAAAAGTTGGTTTTTATACTGGTTTGTATTTCGGACCGCTGACTTCGACATGTTCGAGGGTCTATGTTATTTCCGGGGCAGCTTAACTTTGCATCCAGTTTAATGCAGTTGTTCATTCTATAAATGCGTGTTGCTGTTTTACGGCATTGACAAAGGGTTGAGAACGAAGTTTTTTTGACTTTTTGGAAAAGTTCTTTGTAATTGTTTAACTTAAAATCTACATTAATCAGACATATTTCATAATCATTTAATAAAAGTTGTAATCACACAAAAAACTTTAAAAAATATTTCAAAGTTCAAATTAAAAAAAATCTTAAAAAATTATTTTGTAAATTTAAATCAAGTTCTAAAATGTCACAGGTATCATTTGATTGTTTACAGGTATTGTTGTTTATTTGTTTACCTTGTAAACATAAATCTAAATAACTTTTTTCATATATGCAAAGTAAATATGATGGAATATGATTATCATATTTCTGTTGATGTTCACAATACATAATGCATATAGTGATCAATGTCACAGGTATCATTTGATTTTTTACAGGTATTGTTTGTTTACCTTGTAAACAGCATTCTAAATAACCTTTTTCATTTATAAAAATTAAAAACCATTGAACATTTCATCAGCAATATCCACAAAAAATTTCATCAATTTTCAATAAGAAATGCTTGAGTTATTGCAAAAAGCACAAGAAATTGCAATTCTAGTTTCCTCAAACAATGTTCAAAATGGGGTCACCTGGTTGTTATGATAACTACAGGTGTCTACCATGGCATAATTTCTAAATAGGAAGAAGTTTTTTCAAATTCAACAGGACATATCTCTGCATGTACTGAACCGATTTTCATCAAACAAAATGCAATCAATTGGTCTTGAAGAGAGCTTTCTTTTGATATATAATTTATCATTATTGTAGCTGTCTATCAATTTCATGTAAAATCATTAGTAATATGATAAGAATGGAAATACTACAATAGGTATAAATTATTCTGAATATTCAGCGTAAATATGTTTTGCATATTGAGAACGTTAACTCACCTTACAATTTTGTGAAAAACGCAACTTTTGACCTTACATCACGTGACTGAAAGTTATTAGCACCTTCAGATCATAGGCCAGCATATCTAAACCACTGCAGTGGTTTGTTAGTCCCCACGGACACCGTCCGGGGGACTTATAGGTTTGGTCATGTCCGTGCGTGCGTCGTGCGTGCGTCCGTCCGTCCGTTCACGCAGATATCTCAGACATGCCCAGGTCAATTTCTTTCAAACTTTGCACAAGGATAGTACCCTACCCCATACAGATGCACGTCGATTTGTTTCACAATGCGATCAAATTTGGCCGTGTTAGAGGACTTTTTAGTTTTCACCTCCATAGACTCCCATGCATAAGGCAGTCTCCATAGACTCCCATGTATAAGGCAGTCCATAGACTCCCATGTATAAGGCAGTCCATAGACTCCCATGTATAAGGCCAAGAAAAATAAAAATATAGTTTCTCATCGTATTCATATTGCAAAAAGGATGCAGTGACAGTTTTTAGTCCCCATGGATGAAGTCCAGGGGCTTATAGATTGGGTCATGTCCGTCCATGAGTCCATCCGTGAGTCCATCCGTTCACGCAGATATCTCAGATATTTTGACAAAATGTCAAGTGACCTTGGTGACCTTTGACCTCAAATATATATATTTGTCCATAACTCAGTAACCACAAGTGCTACACCCTTCATATATGGTATGATGGGACAGCTTATGACGCCACATATTGTACCTCATTAATTATGCGCATATCTAATTTTGGGCGAGCCAATAGAGCTAGAGGTCTGATTTTTGGTATATAGGGATAACTTAGCAATACTATATTTTTTTCAAAATGTCATGTGACCTCGGTGACCTTTGACCTCAAATATACATATTTGTCCATAACTCAGTAACCACAAGTGCTACACCCTTCATGTATGGTATGATGGGACAGCTTATGACGCCACATATTGTACCTCATTAATTATGCGCATATCTAATTTTGAGCGAGCCAATAGAGCTAGAGGTCTGATTTTTGGTATATAGGGATAACTTAGCAATACTATTTTTTTGACAAAATGTCACGTGACCTCAGTGACCTTTGACTTCAAATATACATATTTGTCCATAACTCAGTAACCACAAGTGGTACACCCTTCATATATGGTATGATGGGAGACCTTATGATGCTTCATACTGTACCTCATTAATTATGCATATATCTAATTCTGAGCAAGCCCATAGAGCTGGATGTCTGATTTTTGGTATATAGGGATAACTATAGGATAGAAATTTTTTGACCAAATGTCATGTGACCTCGATGACCTTTGACCTGAAATATACGTTTATGTCGATAAATACGTAACCACAAGTGCTATGTCCTTTATATTTAGTAAGGTGGGAGACCTTATGACAACACACGCTTTACCTCATTAATTATGCACATATCTAATTCTGGGCAAACGAATAGAGCTAAAGGTCTGATTTTTGGCATAGGGATTAATTAGCAATAGAATTTTTTAGCTCTCATATATGCATATGTATATATGCAAATTGGAGGTATTCGTATAAGGTGGAAAAATGTCGTCTGTATGTATGTATGTATGTATGTATGTATGTATGTATGTATGTATGTATGTATGTATGTATGTATGTATGTATGTATGTATGTGTATGTCCGTCCACATCAAAAACTCCTAAACCGTAGCACCTACTGTCTTAGTTTTTTGGTGTACAGGTGCACCTAGGGGTGGAGATGTGAATTTGTTCAAATGAACATGTCAGTGTCAAAAATATGCAAATGAGGGAAAAAGGAAAAATCCTGCAAAAGGCTAAAACTCAGTTAGCATTGGTCAGATTTGGTTGAAAATTGGTATGCAGATTTCTTTAGGTATTCTAAATTATGTGTGCAAAACCTGGGATGAAATTTGCATGTTTGTATTTTTAGGGTATTTTTTCGTTTTTTAGTCAAAAACTCTTGTTCTCTGAAATCGCTCGTCTGATTGCTATGAAACTTAATATTCCTGTTTCTCAGGATGACCTTAGTCATGCTTGTACAAATTGTAATGATATTGTCATATTTGTAATTTTGGGGCAATTTTCCTAATTTTTGATAAAAAAAAATTATCCAAAAACTACTGATTTGATAGCTGTGATATTTGGTATACAGGTATCTAAGATTAATCTCAATATAATGTATTGAAGGTATGTTGAAACTGGCAAGTTTTTTTTTATTTTGGGGGCAATTTTTGCCTTTTTTGGTCAAAAATTTTTTCTCCTATAACTTCTGGTCTGGTAGCTTTGATATCTAGTGTACAGGTTCCTAGGGTTTATGTTAATTAGATATATTTAAAATTAGGATGAAATCTGCAATTTTGTATTTTGGGGGGCAATTTTTCTCATTTTTGGTCAAAAAATTTGTTTCTCAAAATTTACCGGTCTGATTGCTTTGATATTTAGTAAACCGGTTCTAATAGTTTTTGTTAATAAGATATTTGAAATTAAGTTGAAATCCGAAATTTTGAATTTTTGGGGCAACTTTGCGAAACTGTCAGTTTTACTGGGATATCTTTCATTTTGTATTTTTAAGATTTTTTTAATGTGATTTCGTAAGCATTTGATATGGTAAACTGTATTTGGTGTTGAAATGCGGTAAAAAAATCCTGGCAGATTTTGAAAAAATTCCAAACAAATGCCAATAAAAAATTCAGCCAGAGAAGGTTTGACAAAAAGAAAAGGTGGGAGAGTGGGGAAAAAAGAATTTACAATGGATCGGATAAAAAGATAATGTACCTCATCGATCTTCAAGACACCGTCCCTTATCAAATGGTCCACCCCACCATGCAGTGTATTTTAGTTTAAGATGTCAAGTTAGGTAAGGATTTGAAAGGAATAGTCAAGTTCACCACAGTTTAACTTTATCTCTTGTGTCATCATCCTTGTGTAATTGGTTAAGTTTGTAAGTTGTTCCAGATGTGAATGCACCAGCTGTTCTGAAAGAAACAATGTTTACTTTCCCTGTAGGATTTCTGAGTTGATGATTGTATGTTGAAATTTCTCCATGTATCTGGTGTATGGGCAAAGTGTAAACATTGGTTACATGTTATGTATTTCTGTCTATGTCAAATATTGTAATGAAAAATCAAGAACAGTTTACTGTTTGCTTGTAAAAGATAACATATTTGTCAATACATAAACTGCCTTGCAGATTGATTGTCTTAAAGATTATTACAGAAGTAGAAAAGGAAAAGAAACTAATCAAATTGCTGTAACATATTCACCCTCGGTGCCTGTAGGCCTATACTTAACTATTTTATCATTACATTCAGCCGTTTGTTATATCTTTATCACTCTCCATGGGCCAAGGCACGCTTAGGGTCAATGTCACCACTCTGTGCCAATCTGTGTATGTCAGTCTGTCTGTATATGTATGTCCATGTTTCATACAATTGTTGACTTGTTTTGATAACTGTATGGGAGCGAACAGTGATGTTGTCACTATTTTTTTCAAAATATCACGTGACCTTATGACCTTTAACCTTGATTATACATATATATGCATAACGCAGTAACCACAAGTTCTATACCCTCCAATTCTGATAAGATATTAGACCTTAAGATGTCACATCTTGTACCTCATTATTATGCGCATATGTATTTCTTGGCTGGCCAATACAGCCCGATTTAGAACCATAGCTTAGACATGCCTCATGTGTTTCATATTGGGAACAACGACATAGACCTATGTGCCCATAGATCTCAACATATACACTCCAGTGATACTTCTTAATGACCACATTTCCCTGCCCCATCAAGACTAATACTCCTATTACAAGTGGGGACTATGTCATTGTCAATGACTTGTTCGGTATGCATAGGGGTAATACGACCTTGCTTAATACACTTGATGTGCAAATGTAATAATAACCACAAAGACGTGTTTGGTATGAATGACAAGTTTATTAAATAGAAAATTCCCGAGAGAGTTCACCAATACTGACCAATGGCCTACCTTCCCCTCGGCATTGTATGAGTTATTTGTCTTTCCTGCCATACAGTGCCGTTTGTTTTATGGTATAAATAATTCTTTATCTTAAAGTAATTTTGAAGATGGTATTACACGCAAGGGACACATTTTTAGGTTTGTAGATTCTATACACAACTAAGATGACTAGGTTTGTACATACAATCCTTGCTCCTCTTTCCTGATAAAGCTTTTCGCTTTTTAAACGCAAAGACCTGATTTTACTTTGCCCCCCCCCCCATTTTACGATAATTATTACTTAATCATCGTTATCCGCAATGTTTCCCAGTAATCTTTATAACATGATTTGCTTTTTAGATAATGACGAATGCTCGAGTGATCCCTGTCAAAATGGTGGTTCTTGTAGTGATGACCTGAACACCTTCCATTGCGCATGCCTGGAGGAATACCAGGGTGTAACTTGCAGTGAACGCATTGATTTTTGTGAAGACAACTTGTGTCAGAATGGTGCCACATGTGTCATTGTGAATACAACGTACACATGTGATTGCAATGATGACTTCAAAGGGGAATTTTGTGATATCAAGATAGGCAAGTTAGATATTTTATTTTCTTTCTTTCTTTCTTTCTTTTTCTGGATTTCATTTTTTTCAGAGCCTATTCAAATTCTTGTATATATGCATACGCTAGAGCTCTATTGTAACTTACCGACGTGGATGTGTAACAACATAGGACAACATGAATCTGTTTAAACTTAACAGGAAATGTCGATTTTTTTCCCTTTTACAAATTGCAATCATATAGAAAATACTGCTTCGCTTCATCTTACAATTATTTTAAGTCGCAAAAGGTCAACTTACAGAAAGTAAGGTTACGAAATGCAAACTTTAGAATAAACATTATTGTTGTCTAATGTCAGTCAATGGTAGTTGGTCTGTGTGGAGTGATTGGTCAGAGTGTACTGCATCGTGTGATGGTGGCACTTACTTCAAAACAAGGACATGTGATGACCCACCGCCACTAAATGGTGGTTTAGATTGCCAAGGAGAAAGTAATGTGACAGAACCCTGCAACACAGAAGAATGTCCAGGTTAGTAAGTCTTTCGATGCTGAGGTATTCCATATCTGTTATTTTATTAGATTTAGTGTAACATAGCGAACCTGTAATGTTTGACTCTTACGTAAAATCGAAATTATGTAAAATTATTAAATCTCCTCGTTAATTACTGCATAGTCATGGAATGTGGACGCAAGCTAGATACTGCCTTATGGTAGAATGCACCTCGGTGACAGATACTTGCATTCTCAAACTTTTCCAATTATTTTCTAATCTATCACTTGTGAGGCTCATTCTCAAGCTCTTGGAGGAAGAAAAACTTTCACCGTTTTAGTTTTTGTTTTAAATGGAACATTTATTTTTCTCCCTAGAGTTAACACAGTCATGGCAGCCATTTTGAATCTCAAATATCTGTAAATCTGAAAGATAACTATTGAAAGATTCCTTTAGGAAAGTTTGAGCAAATTTCAAGTCCTTCACTTTCTAGGCGCATACTATACTTCAAAAATGGTAGATTTTTGAAATGATCTTATAATTTCACTGTGTTGATGAGTGGTTATCTTACAAATTACATTTCATAATGAAATGCCACACAAATATAATGACTGTGTGTGCATTTCACAAGATCAAGTAATAACTCCAATTGTCACATTTCTCATTTATGCATATTTTAACAGGTTGTATCAAGGTGAAAGCGCCAAAACACGGCTACATGGAATGCAATGAAACTGGAGAAGACGAGATCGAGTGTAGAATTGCTTGTAAAGATGGCTATGACTTTGCTGAACCTCCACTAGACAAGTATTTCTGTCGTCCCAGTACAAACTGGGCATGGAACCACGAGAATGAGAACAATCCGAAAGCCTACTTCCCATCTTGTAGTAGTGAGTTCTTTTTTCTGCAATTCCATTGGTGTTTGCTCATATTCTGTCAATTATCCATATCGAATTCGAGGTCATATTCAAAGCACTTCAATTTGGTCAGTATTTTTGATTGATCATAGTTAGGATAGAACTCATCAACTTTATAATGGTTTATATGTTTATTTTTCATACAATTAATCAATCTATAGTTTTCCGTACAATTGTTCAGACAAACCCAGTACTTTCATGTATGATTGTGGAGACAACTCAGGACTTTCACTTACAAGTGATTAGACGAACCCAGTACTTTCACGTACAATTGTGGAGACAAACAAAGTACTTTCACGTACAATTGTTTAGACAAAGCCAGTACT